>NW_020328614.1:300000-480000 GCF_001858045.2 Oreochromis niloticus
AGTTTTATTGATTAAAAAACACACTATATCGGATTCATATCGGTATCGGCAGATATCCAAATTTATGATATCGGTATCAGTATCGGACATAAAAAAGTGGTATCGTGCCATCTCTAAAAAGAATAGAACAAGACTTCCTGTATAAGGCTCTGTTTGGCTATGATCGGCAGTGTCGGCACAACTTTCACATCATATTCATCTCAGCACAACTAAAGCATGGTGACTGACCTCAGAGTTTCAAATCGACATCGTGGATTCTCCAGAAGAACACACAGCTGCTTCACTCCTGAATCCCGCAGCTTGTTGAAGCTCAGGTCCAGGACTCTCATAAGGTAGGGGTTGTACTTAAGCGCTGCTGCCAGATAATCACAGCTGATGTCTGACAAACCACAGCTCCCCAATCTGTATAAAGAATGAAAGATGTAAGTTTATTAGATAAAGTGTGTGCTTGAAATCATTCAGTGTTTCACAATCCACTAAGAGCTGAAGAAGGTTCAGAATGTAGAAGTTTAGAAAATGGAAACTTCAAAAAGCTGAAGCCAACAGGAAGCAGCTTCAAACAAACACAACAAGAGAAAAAACTCAGAATGTTTGACATTAAAGTTGTACTTTTATCATACAAATATGAAAAAGACTTGAAAAAAATTGTTTTTCATTCCAGAAGCCTCGTAGCTTCACTTTTAAAGGTGAAGTTGGAAAGAAATAGACATATTCGAAGTCCAACCACACCTTTTTCCAGTCACATTATTAAAACAGACAAACTACAAGCTCATTTTCAGTCCAACGAGTCATCTTTTGACCTAGACTAACAACACTGGTCGTCATGACATCTATTGTAATTATTTTTACCAAACTCTGTGGAGTCCTTTATTGGAAATTCAAATGGGATTCAAATGGTCAGACAAAAGAGGGTGATGAGGAAATATGATTAAATGTTGTGTATTAGCAGGAAGTTATTAAATCATTTTCCTTATATACCAAAGATAATGATTGACAAATGTGTTTTTACAAACTGTGGTGGATTTTTGTGTGATATGTATAACTATGTAACTATATACACTATATATCTATGTGCACTGAACATATATATTTTAACTTTCATGTGGAGTCTTAAGCACAAGACATTTTGCTTCACCGAGGTTTATTAAGTTGGTACAGTAACAGGGCAGTTAATGTAAGGGGAGAGTTCTCTTGAATAATTTACTCTCTGGTAAGTAACCTTCCCTAATACACACTCAACGTCTTTAATGCAGCACAACCAAAACAGTAACATTGTAACAGAGATCCTCAACACACACACACACACACACACACACTTTGAACCCAAACTGAAGTGTTTTTATATATGAGAAAGCATGTAACCTCTGTATTATATGTTATAAGATTGTGCCACTTGCTGTATAAGATTTAATAATTAGGATTAATGTCTGACTTTTGACCGTGTCATGACCTGTTGTTATAAGCCAGAGGAAGGGGTACTCAGAGTCCTGACTGGCCTTTGGCCAAGACCTTGGCCGCTATCTGACCCCTGCAGCTTTGTTGGGCGTGTGGGAAAGTTACCCAGCAGCAGGGGGCGGGGATACTGGTCCCTATATTAGGGGACCAGAGGACACCCCCAGAGCTCTTTTTCCTCCTGCTGCTGCTACCTGTCCGTCTCTGTGTTGCTCTGCTGTCTGTGCTTAAGGCTGTACACCCCGGGGTTTTGCTTTGCTTGCTTTCTGCTATGTAATTTTCTTGCTAAATGTCTGTATGTATTTTTCCTGCTGTTCATACGATTCAGTGCATTAAACTCTGTTCCAAGAATTTTACTCTTTTACAGAGCATCTTTTTGAGTGTCTTGATTTTAATTGGATTTGGATCACCACATTGTTGGTGGGAGAAGGTTATCAGGATGGCTTCAAAATTTGCGACCACAAAACTCAGTGTTGGACTTTGATCAACAGGATAACCCTGATTGTTAAGGGCATTTTAAGATAAGATAAGATAAGATAAAATAAGATAAGATGAACTGTATTTATCCCGGGGGAAATTCTTTTGTCACACACACTCCTCTTTCAATGGAGGCGGTCTAGCCACCTTCACGCCAGAAGACTCAGCAGTCCATCTGCATCTAAAGGACAAAGGACACTCTTTCGAGGATGCCAATGTTCACATTTTGGACAGAGAGGACAGATGGTTTGAAAGAGGAGTGAAAGAAGCCATTTATGTCCACTGTTAGCAAGCATCTTTGAACAAAGGCGGTGGCTTACAACACCAACTGTCTGCCATCTATAATCCAGTTTTGAGTTCTCTTTCCAGACGCCTTAACGGCGACTCACATCCTGCGCAATCTGACCTCAGGAAATCACATGATAGGGTGGGGCCAGGTTTCACAATGAGCACACCTGAAACCCTGTCTGATTGTGACCCACACCCATTTTTACACCTTGGCTCATGTGAGGTAGAGGATCATCAGGGGGTCCTTTTGTCCCTCTTTGGGGGGTTACTCTGGCACCCTCCGCCATTTGACCTTAGAAGTGAAGAAGCTTCTTGGATGAGAGGTGAAACGTCTTCAAGCAACTTAAAGAAGTCCAGAAGCCTTTCTTTCAAAGCTCCTTAGACCTGGATGACTGAGAACCTTCACAAACATACTCACTTGCAAATTCCAGAAAGCTTGGTTGTTTATAGAATAATATCATTCAGACTTTAAATGATCAGCAGTGGGAATGTTTGGATGCTGACCTGAGAGTTTCCAGTGTACAATGTGGACTCCGCAGTGCAGCAGACAGAAGCTTCATGCCTGAATCCTGCAGGTTATTGTTACTCAGGTCCAGATCTTTCAGATAAGAGGAGTGGGAGTTGAGAACTGAGGACAGAGCATCACAGCTTTTCTCTGAGAGGTAACAGTGACTCAGTCTGAAAAACAAATTAATTAATTAAATCAGTCAAATGAAACATTTTTTTAAAAACCAGCAATACAATTAATGGTTATCTAAATAGCTTCATGAAAACACAACTGTCCTTCTATATCAGCACTTACTCCTTGTAAGCTCCACCTGTTCCACCTTCTGTTTCAGAAGACATGAAAACACACTGTAAATGTAGTAGAAACATACTTTCTGACTCGTGATTAGAAATGTAATCTTCTCAGAGCCATTTGTACATTTTAGAGCCTAATATTGAAATGTAAGTGTGGACAGCACGGACATTCACGGCAGAAAAGATATAAGAAGATGCCTGTGTTCAGTAAATATTACTCTCGTGCTATCAAGAAATACCAAAGGTAAGTAAAACTCTGGTTGTTGCAGCCATTCAGCCATCCATACTTTGTACTACTGTGCTGCAGGTTGTGGCTACATCCACACTAGCCTGGATAGATTTGAAAACGGTGTTTTCGTCTGAAAACACTCTGCGTCCACACTAGCATTTTCAGTCGTTTTCACAGAGTTGCGTGTCCATATTGAAATGGCCAAAAACTAGGGATGCACCGATCCCGATACTGGTATCGGGTATCGGGGCCGATACTGTAAAATGTGTGCGTACTCGTACTCGTAAAAGTTAACCGATACCATGAACCGATACTTATGTAGCCTGGATGGGAATTTGGGAGTAGATAATCATAATTCCCATGGACTTGAACGCCACATAAGGTGTTCACAGTTCACAGAAGAGAACGGCATGGAGAGATGCACGAGGTTAGCTGAACCAAAGTGAGAGACTCGGCTACTTTTACTGAGGTTAACTTGCACAAAAGAGTGTGTGAATAGAAAGCTAACCGTGTGAGAGCTTCGCAACAGAGTGTGGGTGAAGTGACTTTTTGTTTCAACGGTCGCACCACCGTCCGTGGAAAACTGTGTTTCCAGCCATGACCGCCGAGGCTAAAGGCTAGCCTGGACTGCTTGGCTGCGCCACGGAGGCAGCTGCTATGGACTGTCGGAGAGCTGGACAGTGACTGGCTAACGGGCTGTAGCAGAGACAGCATCGGGTCCGCAGGGAGTGGATTTAGTGTGGGACTGGTGAACGGCGACCTACCGAGCAACGGAACTGTAAGTCAGACTTTTGTGCTCTTACTGGGGAGAAGAGGATTTTTCTCCATCGTCCGGCGTGAGCAGCAAACAGGCCTGCAACAAGTGTGAATGTGAGTGTGTGTGGGGCCCATGTGTGAATATTGTATGTTTAGTGGATTTATATAACGTGTTTTGGAGTGTATATTAGTGAGTCACTTACCAAAAGGTGATAACATAAGTTGGGTTGTTTAATATAATTTGAAAGGGAATTATTTCATTTATACAGTGTATTTCATTTGGTTAAGGAATTGGAATATCAATATCATAAAAAAGGGATGTGTTGTACAGTATTTGTCTCTGCCCTTACATTCAGTAAACGTTTCGTTTGTGTTAAAGAGTTGTCTGGGGTCGTTTCTTTACTACTGGTTAAGTTTAACTTGTGTGCGGTAGAAGTATCGGTTTTTGTACTCGGTATCGGCAAGTACTCAGATCCAAGTATCGGTATCGGATCGGTTTGAAAAAATTGGTATCGTTGCATCCCTACCAAAAACACTTCCGTTCCAGTACTGCCCATGTGGTAAACGTAAGAAGATTCGACCTGTCTCACTTCTGTCTGTGGTTTATTCACTTTCCGGCTCTTTAAAACGTCGTGGTTAAGGAAATGTCAAGGAAAAGCACTAAGTTTTTTAAATGGACTAACAATGAGGTGGAGTTGTTGCTGCGAATAACACAAAAGTACAAAGTTGCAAAAGCGAGTGAGAGTTAAAGAATTTTAAGAAAAGCTATATGGAGCATGTATAGACTGATATTCATCTTTAATAGAGCTGTCAGAATTGAGAGCAAACAAAACAACTGCTGTATAATGCCCTCCGCTATCTTAGTTTAATTGGTCACATGACTGCATCATATGACTAACATGCGTCATCATTTTACAAAGTCTCCATTTTCGCTGTCCACACTGTGACGCGAAAGCAGAGTTTTCAAATGCATCCGTTTTCGAGAGCGTTTTCAAAACGCCCATTTCCCTTCTTTTCCTATATCTTGTGCTTTTATTTCAGTGAACTGAGGATCTACCGGCGGCCGTGGGACCTCGGGTGGTGGGTCGTTTTCAACACTTCCTTTGTTGTACAGCACCGGGTGAATAGACTGTAGTGGGGGGGGGGGGGTTTCTGTGGTTTTCTTTTTGGTCTTTATTGTAATTTGGGACACAGTTTTAGATGACACTGCATTCAGTGCTCTGTCATTGTTGTCTTATTTTAAATTAATAAATAAAGTTGTGTTACTATTTGAGCGGGCCTCAGTGTGCATTTCTGAACATGTGCAAATGTTGTTTTTTAAATTACATTTCATTTCTAAACAATTTTGTATTTCCTAGAGTGGCGTTGTCATTTTACTACTTTGCTTATAACCCCGCCGACCACTTGGTCACATATGGATATTTCTATGGCTGCATTGAATCCCTGAGTAATTCAAATGCTTTGTGTAATGAAATCCACCACGCATGTAAAAGCAAGAGTTTCACTAACATTTGCGACTAAAAATAGACCTGCAGTAGAAATGTATCTAGGAGCATGTATGTGAATATAAAGTATTGTAACATTAGCCACGTACAGCCCTGGTGTTTAAACAAAGACTGATAACACAACAGCAGCAGTGATGATCATAGTTTATGTTGGATTCAGTGTCTTGAGTACACTGATGAGTTCTTGAGCCATCAAAGGCTACGTTCACACTGCAGGTCTTAATGCTCAATTCCGATTTTTTGATCAAATCCGATTTTTTTGTCTGCTTGTTCACACTACACATAAAATGCGACATCAAACGCGCTCTAGTGTGAACGCTCAAAGCGACCCACATGCGCAAAAGAAGATGTCACACACAACGCGCTCTGTTTAGACCCAGAGCAAACAATATTGTTTGACTGATGGCCCTTAATATAAAGACTTCGGACTTTATGTTTCCACATTTTTGCTTTAAGTTATTTTGTTATTTACATAATAATGCAAATAACCTAATAATGATCCTTTTTGCTGTTTTAGAGGAGCGGTGCTTCAAAGGATAGTTGCAGATTTCTGTCAGAATCTGCAGAAAATACAGTAAAAATAAAATGTTCACATTTCTCCAACGTGGTCTTCCTAACAGTTTCACCGGATGGCAAGAAATCGTTCGCGATGTCCTATCGGGCGCTTCTCCGGCGCTGATAATTGGCTTCTGTCTTGTGTCAGTGACGTAAAAGACGGATTTAATGCGACTTGACCGTTCACACAGCAGTCGCTTTCTAAAACATCGGATATGTATCGGATTCAGGACCACATACGAAAGTGACCCAGATCGGATTTGAAAATATCGGATTTGTGCCGTTCACACTGTCATACCAAGATCGGATATGGGTCGCATAGGGGCAAAAAAATCGGATTTGATGCGCTTTCGCCTGCAGTGTGAACGTAGCCAAAGAGGTTTCAGTTGTATTGGAAAAAATTTCAAAACTTTAGGATATGAATTCATAGAAAGATAGAAAGCCTAGTGAAAAAATTACTAAATTTATTTCACCAATAAATTAAACACAAGAGTGCAAATGTACTTACAGAGCCTTGTTGGAGGCTTTGACAACTGGCACCAGCCACAGAAGAGCCTCCTCTGAAGCAGAATATTTCTGCAGGTCAAACACATCCAGATCTTTTTCTGATGACAGTAAGATGAAGACCAGAGCTGACCACTGAGCAGGAGACAGTTTATCTGTGGAGAGACGTCCTGATCTCAGGGACTGTTGGATCTCCTCCACTAGAGAACGATCATTCAGTTCATTCAGACAGTGGAACAGATTGATGCTTTTCTCTGCAGACAGACTCTCATTGAGCTTCTTCTTGATGTACTGGACTGTTTCCTGATTGGTCTGTGAGCTACTTCCTGTCTGTGTCAGCAGGCCTCGTAGGAGAGTCTGATTGGTCTGCGATGAAAGACCCAGGAGGAAGCGGAGGAACAAGTCCAGGTGTCCATTTGGACTCAGTAAGGCCTTGTTCACAGCACTCTGGTGGAGAGACTCTTTACGTTTTAAAAAGCCAGACCACGTGGTTGTTGTTTGTTGTTCTTCCAACAGATTGAGTCCAGAGTTGATAAAGGTCAGATGGGCATGAAGAGCAGCCAGAAACTCCTGAACACTCAGATGGATGAAGCAGAACACCTTGTCCTGGTACAGTCCTCTCTCCTCTTTAAAGATCTGTGTGAACACTCCTGAGTACACTGAGGCTGCTCTGATATCGATGCCACACTCTGTCAGGTCTGATTCATAGAAGATTGGGTTTCCTTTCTGCAGCTGATCAAAAGCCAGTTTTCCCAGAGACTCAATCATCTTCCTGCTCTCTGGACTCCAGTGTGGATCTGTCTCAGCTCCTCCATCATACTTCACATTCTTCACTTTGGCCTGAACCACCAGGAAGTGGATGTACATCTCAGTCAGGGTCTTGGGCAGCTGTCCTCCCTCTCTGGTTTCCAGCACATCCTCCAGAACTGTAGCAGTGATCCAGCAGAAGACTGGGATGTGGCACATGATGTGGAGGCTTCGTGATGTCTTGATGTGGGAGATGATCCTGCTGGCCTGCTTCTCGTTGCTCACTTTCTTCTTGAAGTACTCCTCCTTCTGTGGGTCAGTGAACCCTCTGACCTCTGTCACCATGCCAACACAGTCAGGAGGGATCTGATTGGCTGCTGCAGGTCGTGTGGTTATCCAGAGGCGAGCAGAGGGAAGCAGTTTCCCCCTGATGAGGTTTATCAGCAGCACATCCACTGAGGTGGACTTTCTAGGGTCAGTTAGGATTGTAGTTTTGTGGAAGTCCAGAGGAAGTCGACACTCATCCAGACCATCAAAGATGAACACAACCTGGAAGTCTTCAAAGCTGCAGATTCCTGCTTCTTTGGTTTCAGGAAAGAAGTGATGAACAAGTTCCACCAAGCTGAACTTTTCCTCTTTCAGCACATTCAGCTCTCTGAAAGTGAATGGAAATATGAACTGGATGTCCTGGTTGGCTTTGTCTTCAGCCCAGTCCAGGGTGTATTTCTGTGTTAAGACTGTTTTCCCAATGCCAGCTACTCCCTTTGTCAGCACTGTTCTGATTGGTTCATCTCTTCCAGGTGAGGCTTTAAAGATGTCTTCTTGTCTGATTGTTGTTTCAGGTCTGTGTGGTTTCCTGGATGCCGTTTCAATCTGTCTGACCTCATGTTCATCATTGACCTCTGCAGTCCCTCCCTCTGTGATGTAGAGCTCTGTGTAGATCTGATTCAGAAGGGTTGGGTTTCCTGCTTTAGCGATCCCCTCAAACACACACTGGAACGTCTTCTTCAGCCTATATTTAAGGCTACGATGATAAGCGGCAGAAGAAACTTCTAAATGAAAAAAAAAAGTTTGTGTTTTACACAATACGCATGATAAGAAATTACTTAACACGTGCTTTTCATGTCTGGAGACATTAGTAAATATTATCCATCATATTACATATTTTTAGAAATCGTTTTACTGTCAGCCATCTCTTCCTGCTTCATTCTCCTCAGGAAGTCCACTGTGATCTTCACAAATGCCTCTCTGCTGCTCCTCTTCTCCTCATCATCCTCCCTCTGCCTCTCTAAGCATTCTGGGTAATCTGGACTCAGAACCTTCTGGATCTTCTTCAGCTCGTTCTTCACAAAAGTGATGATGTTGTCCTCCAGCAGCTGGAACAGAATACTTTATGAATGAGCCAATCAGACTGAAATCATGGAGCCAAACATCAGATCCATGTTGGACACACTGACAATCCACTGGTCTACAAAGAGCAGCATGGAGATGACTGTGAACAGAACAGATGTAACAGTAGTTGTTGTACATGTACAGACCATAAATATGGAGTCCAGCTGTGTTTGATGCTGCTGGGCAGACTGACCACTGGGAACCTCTGAGCTCTGCTGGTCCACTCTGTGGAGGAACCATGAAGAATTTCAGGAATTTTAAAATGTTTCTTTTTAATGTTTTTTTTTTTTTTAGTTTAAATTTTAGTTGTTATTTTTTTTATGGACTGTGGTTTAATCCCATGTATTCACATATTTTAATCATATCATTTTAGTATAGCAAGATACTTCTGACACCAATTGTATGCTATGGAATGCCAGGACTGCCATAGTGAATTAATTAAATACACCATTACATAATTAATTAAATGTGGCAATAATTAATTAATATTGGAATTAATTAATTAAATAAATAGTTATGACACGTGTAATTAATTAATTATTGACACATTTAATTAATTATTTATGTATTTCACATTTTAATTAATTATTGACACATTTAATTAATTATTTAATGATATATTTATTTATTTCATTTTGGCAGTCCTGGCGCCTGGCTCTCATCTTGAATTAATTTTATCTGTCAGACTCACCCATCAAACTCAGGGGGCGGGGTTAACGCTGATCGAGTCAAAACCATTGCTTTGGCCTGGTGGCCATTGTTTTTAGCACCACCCAGGTTCTTTACAGTGAGAGAACTTGGTCTGGTTTAGCCTCACGCGGACCTTACTTCCCCCCAAGCCTTGCCTCCCCCTTTCTTCCTTTGGACTCTGCTGCCACACTCCTAGTGTGACTCAGGTTTTCATGTTATGTGACTTTTACTGAAATTGTTGTATTCGACAACAATGACCTCAGGAATTCACATGACAAGGTGGGGCCAGGTTTCACAATGGGCTCACCCGAAACCCTGGCTGATTAGGTCCCACACCCGCTTTCACACCTTGGCGCATGTGATTAGAGGATCACCAGGGGGTCCTTTGTCCCTCCTTGGGGGGATGCTCCCACTGGGTTTAAATCTGGGACTCTCGGCCATTTGACCTTAGAACTGAAGAAGCTTCTCGGATGAGAGGTGAAACGTCTTTTTTTTTTTTTTTTTTTTTTTTTAATTTGTTCATTTCAGGCACAACAATAAAGTTGAACATAAAGTGCACAAAAAACAAAAACAAACAACAAAATGTACCTGAAAAGGAGTGGGATGAAGAAAACTTATTAAATCCCACCCCTATATTCACTTATCAACAGAAACAATAAGCTTCCCGCAGCTACGCCCAAGCAAAACAAATAGAACCTTCATAACTGAATACAGAATATATTAATTATAAATTGCGTTACCACAGGTAACAGGCAATAATAATTACAAGTAACAAACACACATACATATACATACATACATATATATCTACACACACATGTACATATATATACATACATACACACAAACTTTTTTTTTTTTTTTTTTTTTTTTTTTTCTTTTTCCCCCTTGGAATCCATACCAGCAATGGTAAGAGAACAGACATTTCAGAGCACACTAACACCATCATTGATTATACTGTGACCAGACCAACTGTTTGTAGAGAAATTTAAATCTATGAATATTTTTGCATTGTTTCAGTTGTAAACTCAGACTGTTCCAGTTTTTCACACCACATACAGACACACAAAAACCTTTACGGGTTGTTCGAGTTCTGGGTAATTTGAATTGTCCAAAGCCTCTCACATTATAAGCCCTTTCTCGAATTTCAAATATAGATTGTAAATTTGCAGGTAGAAGTTTATTAAAGGCTTTGTATAAGATTATGGATGTATTGTAATTAACCAGATCCTGGAATTTAAGTAACTTTGCCTGAAGAAAGAGTTTGTGAGTATGATCTAGATAACCAGCCTTGTGAATAATACGCAGTGCTCGTTTCTGTACTGTGACTAATGGATTAGTTGTGTTTTTATATGTGTTTCCCCACACTTCCACACAATATGTAAAATATGGAAGAACCAGAGTACAGTACAGAGTACGAAGTGCATCTTTATCAAGGTATGGTTTCACTTTATTCAAAACTGCGAGGCTTCTGGAAATTTTGGTTTTTATGTGTCTGACGTGGGGTTTCCATGAAATTTTGTTATCAATTATGACTCCCAAAAATTTGTTTTCACTCACATTATCAATGGGTACACCTTCTATAGTAATTGGTAATTCTATATTATATTTTAAATTACCAAAAAACATTGCCTTAGTTTTATTTATATTTAATGATAATTTATTTATATCCATCCATTTTTTAATTAATTTTAGCTCCCTGTTTACGGTCATTACAAGATCGGTATAATCATCGCTACTGAAAAATATGTTAGTATCATCTGCGAACAGTATGAGTTTAAGTACTTGAGAAACATCAAAAATATCATTTATGTAAACATTGAAAAGTTTTGGTCCCAACACTGACCCTTGGGGAACACCACATGTAATACCAAGTTTCTCTGAATGGTAATGCCCTATACTAACATATTGTTCCCGACCCGTTAGGTAACTTTTTAACCAGTTTCCAGCTTTCCCTCGAACACCATATCTTTCCAATTTATCCAATAAAATTGAGTGATTGATTGTGTCGAAGGCCTTCTTGAGATCAACAAAAATACCGACTGCATATTTATTTTTATCCAGTGCATTGGTAATTTCTTCTACTGCCTCAATTATCGCCATAGAAGTGGTTCTTTGCGTTCTGAAACCATACTGACCAACATTTATTATTTTATGTTTTTCAAGGAATTTTTCTAATCTTGAATTAAAAAGTTTTTCTAAAATTTTTGAGAATTGAGGCAGTAGTGAAATAGGCCTATAATTGGTAAAACTGTGTTTGTCATTACTTTTGTATAGTGGTATTACTTTTGCAATTTTCATTTTTTTTGGAAAACAACCGGACTGAAATGATAAATTACAGATATATGTTAAGGGACTAGCAATGTTCAGAATAACCTGTTTAACTACAGACATATTTATGTCATGATAATCCATTGAAGACTTACTTTTACATTTTAATGTGATATTTATTACTTCTTGCTCATTTGTAGCTGAAAGGAACAGTGAAAAGGGATTTGGTTTTATATTACTGATATTTTCATTTTTTTGACACGGGATGTCCGCTGCTAGTTCAGGGCCAACATTTATAAAAAATTTATTGAACCCATCAACAATGTTACTCATGTTGTAATTTACACCATTTGCAGCAATGAAATATTCAGGATATGATGTTCCAGAAGATCCTTGTTTAATTAAGTTATTTAACACATCCCAAGTTCCTTTTATATTGTTTTTATTATCATATAATCTTCTTCTATAATAAAGTTGTTTACTCGTTCTTATAATATCAGTCAATTTATTTCTATATGCTTTATATCTTTGTTCCACTTCTTTTGTTTTTACTTTGATGAACTGTTTATACAGATTGTTTTTCTTTTTGCAAGCATTGATAATTCCTTTTGTAAGCCAAGGACTTTTTATCTTTTTTTTCTTTGTCCTGTATTCGTTTACAGGACAATGTTTATTGTACAACATAGTGTAAATATCTAGGAAATTTTCATAAGCCTTGTCCACCTCTGACTCTTCATACACCGAACTCCAATCTTGTTGCGCTAAATCGAAATTGAAGGCATGAATTGCTTCTTCATTTATTGTTCGCTTTGCTATCGTAATCTTGGTATCTATTATTTTTTTTAAATAACAGTCATACAAAGTAAAAACTGGTAAGTGGTCAGTTATGTCACAGACAAGCAGGCCACTATTAATTTGGAAATCCATGACATTAGTAAAAATGTTGTCAATAATAGTGGCGCTATGTGATGTTATTCTGCTTGGCTTTGTTATTGTTGGATATAGTGATAAGCTATACATCGTGTCAGAAAAGTCATCAATGGCTTTTATCCTTGTTGGGTTTAGCAAATCAATATTGAAATCCCCACAGATGAATAGTAATTTTTGGTTCACCGAAGAAAACACTTTTTCTATCCATTCATTGTGGGATGTGTCCTTCTTCAAGCAACTTAAAGAAGTCCAGACGCTTTTCTTTGCAAACTCCTTTGACTACGATGACCTGGATGACTGAGAACCTTCACAGACATATTCGAGATTAGTGCTTCACAGTTCTGCTTTTGTTCACAGCATCCTACAGTAATACTCTGGTATAGTATCTAGTAATTTTGAAGTTCTTGCCAGTCATAGTGAGTTAATTTAATTTCTTAGCCCCTGAGCGTGGTGCATTGTGTTAGTGTTTTAGTTGGAGCCAACTCCAGAGTTTAGGTGTATTTCCACTCACCTTTAGTTCATGTTTAGTATGTGTGTTCTGGTTTCGGTCGAGTGAATGCTCGCGCGTGTTGCTCCCACTATTCATCGCTTTACTCCTGCTACTTGTACCTTGTTACCTGCTACTTGCCCCCTTGGTTTTGCTACCCTTTGCTCCTGTTACTGTTATCGCCACTCACTGCTATCCTCTCCCAGCATCCCAGCTACTCCCTCCCACGGAATTCTGTTCTATTCGTGTCTATACGGTGTCTCTGCTCCTGTTCATGATGTGGCCTCCCAAGATTTATGCACTGTCTGTGTGGACCTGGATCCTTGTGTCATCAATCCTTCAACCCTGTACTGAAATCCATCAATACACAGCTGATGAGCTCCTTCGACTCCGCTTTTCCCTGGCTGCTCCACCACCTGCTGTTCTTCACCTCCATGCGGATATTGTTTTTCTCTCTTGCCGAGGTGACATCCATGGTATTTTAATCAAGATAATTCTAAGCAACTACAATCTCTCTGGTCCACCTCTCGCCACTCTCGACAGAACCCTGGCAGGGCTGTTGACCACAATGTTTTGGCTAAGCTGACCAGGTCGCCTAGCACTCTCACACAGTCTGACAGTACTTGCGTCAACTTCGGCCTGCTTAACATCCGTTCGCTCACGAACAAAGGTCATCTTGTCCAGGATCTCCTCAAAGACCGTCGGTTTTACTTTTTCTATTTGCCTGAGACATGGCAGCAGCCCATCGACTTTTCACATCTGGAAGACCAAAGGTGTGAAAACAGCTGTCTATTGCCTATTGTTCCTGTAAGAGGTATTTAACTGAGGGCCACGCTAGGCTCAGTGAGGAACTCCGCCGATTGTCTGCCCTGCGATGGCTTTTCTCTACGCATCAAGTTTGGGTTTCTGGGGTTTTTTTATTAAAGGATCTTAGCTACCGCCCACTGTTTGTCTGCAGGCTTTATTAAATGGAAAACTCCCACAACAGGACTTACTCCTTCCAACTGCACAGCTGACAAACTACCATTCTCTGATCATATGCTTTTTTCTTTTAATGTCCAAATGACTTTTTCCATAATCAAGAACGCTCTACTATTTCTTTTCGGAATATCAAGAAAATAAATCTTGATATCCTTTCCTCTGCTTTTTCTAGCTGTTTGTCTCTTAACAACCTGTCTATTCAAGATAAGCACCTCTGTTCTTTAAAGACAAACATGAACCCACTCAGAACACACTTTCCCCACAGATATGAGCATCACTGTCCTCAAACAGCAAATGACCAAGTCTAACATTTTGATCTTGGTTGCTTCATTGTTTTCTTTGTGAAAATCTCAGGATTTTTCAGGTCATATTTATGCAGGAAAACACAAACATGTAAAGGAGTCATCACAGTTCTCTGACCTCGTTGGTCCAGGTTCAGCACTGAAGTATGGATTGCTATCTTTGGACCTGTCACTCCTCACAGAGGGACAACTGAATCCTGCAGACTCTGCTTTGTCCTCCTCTTCCTTCATCATCAGCTTCTTGTGGACTTCAGTCAGTCTGAGAGGTAAACCACAAACAGTCAGTGAGTTGACATTAACAGGAGTAACTGAGTTACAGTCGCTGACCTCTGACCTGTCATGTAACCTAGAAACCAGGTCAACATGTCTGTAGGTTCTCAGTCATCCAGGTCATGGTTATCTAAGGAGCTTGAAAAGAAAAGAGACTTCTTTAAGTTTCTTGAAGATGTTTCATCTGAGAAGCTTCTTCAGTTCTAAAACCAAATGGTGAAGAGTCCCAGATGTTTAAACCCTCGAGGGAAAGAGAGGGGTGCTGACTTACTTGTGATGAGGCACATAGTGGCACAATAGTGGGTTTTACTGACTCTCACTAGCTCTGCTTTGACAGTGACAACCATCACTGAGCCGCATATCAAAGACAATTGTGCAAAATAACTGCATGTTGTGGGTCAATGTTTGTTCATGTTAGATGTATTTCCTCTTTGTTGTGATCAGTGTTGGTCATTGCTCAGAAAAGTAATTATTACACATAATACACAGAACATTTTTATTAAAAGTAATGCATTACATTACTTCATTATGTAATGATGTTACACAGTAACATTACTTTGATGTTACTGGGTAAAATGAGCAGAAACACTGTCTCATAATCACCATTTAACAATATAAAGCTGAGGCTACAGCCCCACACACCAACACAGATCCTATCCTTGACACACATGATCTTTCTCTGAGTGTTTATGTATGAACACAAATCAAAAATGAAACCAGCACAAAGACATTTCAAAGTAATTCTACTGTAGAAACATGAACAGGTAGAAACCTGCAGCCTGACTGCTCATCAGTTTGTGACCTTTTCAAATTCAGTAGCTGTTCAGTTTATCACGGTGGTGGTCTGGTGTCAGCATTTACTCAGCTTTAACCCTCTGGGGTCCAGGGTATAACTGACCATTTTTACCTACTTTTGATTTGACCTCTATATTTCACCTTTAAAAACTGCTTATTTTGCCTTGTTTGGTTGTTTTTTTTTCAGCACAACATAACGTGTCTGAATTTACAGTTAGTTTTTCATTTTGACTAACTGTATTTGCAAATATTTACCTAAAAAGGAAGCCAATGCCTCAGGCATTTTTAGTACATCTCTTTACAAAATGATCGGTTGTAACAAAAAGACTTCACACAAATTATTTGTGCCATTCAAGAAAACAGTTCCTGTCCACTACAAGACACAGGGGCACACCACAGGCTTCCAGGGTGTGTCACTCCCCCTGTTGTCCTCCTGGAGACAGCAGTTACATTTGAGTCTGCCTTTAGTGGCTGTCTGGACAGCATCTGTGTCTGTGAGAATAATGTGAGTAATGTGTTCAGCTCTCCTGCTGTGGGGAACACCTGTCTTGACCATGCCACAAAGCTGACACACAAGCTCCACCATGAAATCTTTGTGTGCCATGGGATGAACCTGCTTGGCACTGCACATCTCACAATGCATGATGAATGCATTTATTGTCGCAATGTCCAAAGAATGCTGCGACATGGTCCTGTACCAGCGAGCAGTTTTTCTGTGAGTGGAATAATACCGAATGAGCAGACAGGTCAACCCCACCCATATTTTTGTTTTATAAACAAAATTATATGCCATGATTGGTGTGGGGCAGGGGATTTCTCTCGTAGCCCAGTGTCCATCTCCATCCTTCACCTGTCTCTTCACCGTCTCCCCTGAAAACGCAGGATGGATGGTGGAGCACACAGACACCTCCGTGTGTCCATCCACTTCACAAAAACAAGTGGGCCCTCTCTGATCCTCTTTGACATTTTCTGTTCAGAGCATTTGCCCTGTCTTTGGGACATACTTTTCTCTTTTCCCTGTAGGTACCACATGCACCAAATCTCATCCTTGTCAGGAACAGGAACAGTCTGGGACTTGTATAAAAATTGTCCATGTAAATATGGTATCCAGTGCCAAGACAGTTAGGCTAAATAAGATTCATCATCAATCATAGGCCAGCCTATGCTCACTTGCAGTTTGACTCTTATATATGGTAAAGCTGATGGTGTAGCCACTTCTTGATTCAGCCAATATAGACATTTTCATCCCCCATTTAGTCGGTTTGTCGTTCATATATTGCCTCATCCCAGTTTTTGCTTTGGTTGCCACCATCCTTTCATCTACTGACAACTCCCTCCTTGGGTGGTAATACGCCTGGCAGGCACTGAGGATCTCATCATATAGAGGCCAGATTCTAAAAAGTTTGTCATGGCCTGGTGTTCCCTTCTTCATGTCATTCTTTTAGATCCTCCTCAGGATCACTGAGGTGGATGTTCCATAATATGCTGCGGAACCTGTCTCTCTTCATCCCTTTGGATGGAAGAGGCACAGACAAGATATGATTCTGTCTCCAGTAATCTCTGAGACTTGGAAGTGAAACGAGTGACAAGTATATCAGGTGACGAAAAAACTGATAGCGATGTTCTGTCTCCACATCAGTACATTTGTATTTTTTGCCTACATGCTGATTTTTGTAGCATTTTTATTTGTGTTTGCACAAATTGCACTGACTGTGTCAGTAGCAGAAACAATGAGAAAAGATCTTTGGGGCTCCAAAAGTTGATTCTGTTCATCTGGATGTAGCGTTTTCAGTGAGAGAAACATTTAGTCACTCATCCAAGTGACTTCTTCAGTCTCAGCTGACTGCAGGTTTCTCCAATCTTATAAAGAGTACATTTGCATAATGACTGAAACGAGCAAACTGAAGGAACAAAAGGCTGAACCCTTGAAACGAGACCCAGGAAGTGGCTACAGGAAGAGGGTGATAGACTGTCTGAAGGAGTTAGAAAAAGACAAGGCTATCGACCAGACCTCATACCACAGGCTGTACCCAGGGGAATCTACACCAAGCCTGTATGGTTTACTGAAGATACATAAAAAGGGTGCACCTGTTAAGAACGATTGTCTGTATGATCAACTCGGTCACCTATAACATCTCCAAGTTTCTGGCTTAGATCCTCAACCCGCTGGAAGGCAGCTCTGAACACCACATCCAGAACACTTTGAATTTTTTTGAGAAGGTGAGAGATGTCATTATGGAGGCAGATGAAACCATGGTTTCATTCGATGTTAAATCTCCACTTGCAGTCGTGGAAGCATTGGAGGTAGTTCATAAGAGATTACAGGATGACACCAACCTCAGCATCGACCAAGTGTGTTTGCTTTTGGAACTGTGTCTTCATTCCACCTACTTCACATACTAGGGTCAGTTCTACAACCAGAAACATGGGTGTGCCATGGGCTCCCCAGTTTCATCCATCGTGGCCAATTTGTAAATGGAAGAAGTGGAAAAGAGGGCTTTGTTATTGTACCCTGGAACACCACAAAGTCATTGTGGGAACCTTCACTGAGAACCTTCACAGACACAAAGTCATTGGTTCAGGTATGTGGATGACACCTTGGTGAAAATCTCAGGACCTACCACATTTCACAGATCACATTAACTCGGTGGGTGGGGTGTGGATGGGTGCGGATTCGCTTGCAATGCGAGCGCTGTCTTTAGAAAGTCCGTTGTTTATCTGCTCGTCTTGCAGTAAACGTGACAACAGTGCTTGGGGAAAAGTATTGGAAATATAATTAATCATAACTCGGGTTTTTCTTGGCCTATCAGCACAATTTAAAAATTGGTATGTAGTTTGAAATTTGCACTTTCAACACATTAAAACAGAATCTCATTGAGGCTCCGTCTTGCTGCTACGCCATCTTTAATCGCTGACATCATTTGGACAAGGCTGCGTGTCCCTTGATCCCAGAGGGTTAACGTCACTCTGGTTTCTTGGCTAACTTAGCGTCAGCTTAGCGTTAGCTAAGAGAGTAAAAGAGAAAAATGAAACTTGCTCCTGTTAAATATTCTTAGGTATAGCGGTAATTTCTCAAAAGATACAGTAAATAATGTTAGTAGTGGGTGAGATCATGTAAACACTGTCATGGTTTTGTGTAAACATTTTGTCATTTGTAAAATATAAATGACATGGATTCTACACTGTAACTGATGTGATGTTCTATAAAGTGGTTTTAATTAAAAAAGACACAAAAATTAGTTTGTTTCTTTATTCAACTTTTGAACAGTGGTACTCAGTCAGTACATATTCAGTAAATGCAAATTATTTACATGGCAGTGCACTACAGGTATAAATCTAGACCCCTAGATAAACATTATGGCATTATAGCAGTGACAACTCCACCACAGTAGCAGGTGGGAGTTTTCTTTTTTGAGGACGGCTCCTTTTACCTTTCACTACGGATGGTCTGTTTATGTTTTGATCAAGAGCTTTTTTTGGGCAGCTGAAGAGGAGAAGTCTATCTTATGGCCAACCTCCGGCTGTATCTTGGTCATATTACCAGGCAAAACCCAGTATGCAGGTTCATCTGTAACAGTCCTTGTGCCACGGATCTGCACTGTTGCTTCTACTTTAAACAGAAGAGCAGCGACATGGGTGCAGGTCTCCACGACGCCGGCCATACAGCTGCAGTGGGCGGCTTCAACCTTCCCTGTGATGCTCACAGTGACCCATGGCTGCAATGCTGGTTCATTCAGTCTTTGAGAGTGCAGCACCTGAAACACACACAGACAAAGTTCATTTAATGACAAGAACTATGAGCCAAGGCCGACATAAAGGTGTTTTATCTACTTTATCATAAATATAACAAAGTGTTTAGAAAGTTAGCACATACATGTAATTTTTCAATTTTTTATGCATCCATCAATAGAACGCTGCATGTTATAGTCTAAATCTGCCTGTTCTCTCGCAGAAACCTGCCTGCAGAAAATGAACCTAAAGTATGTAATGCAAGGATGTCATCACTTTCAAGATGGAGAAAGCATAAAGTGACAATTATGAATCACTTAATATGATAAGGAGATTCTGCAGGTCATTAATCAATGTATGAAACTAAAATAAAATGTATTTTTAGTGACACAAGATACAAATATTGAAGCAAGATCTATAATTAGAATTATTTATAATAAATATGAATAAATCAGTGCAATTTCTTTAACCATAAAGAATAACTAAATCCTTCAGGACAATGTCACATCAATGCACTGAACTCACTATGTTATCCCTCTAACAGCCTCCACATGTTCTCACTGTGATTTCCCCCTCATGAATGAATTTATGCTGCACTAATCTGAATGTTCGGAGGGAAATCAAACGCATTTTACTCGCAGTACTTGAGCTGACTTACCTTTGAATGACAACTTGTACGCGCTGACTCCACAGACAAGGTATGAAAATATGTCAGGCTACGTCAGTAGTGGTTGGTCTTCAGGGTTTCTACTCCACGGCCGTATTTCATACGGGTCCACATTTCCAATGCACGCTATTTTCTGCAAGTACCGCCGCGTTGCCTCTGGACAAAATATGAGTAACTGTATTCTGTTACAGTTACCGTTTAAAAAGGTGGTATTCAGAATACAGTTACTTTGTTGAAATAAATGGATTACACGGCGGTACTTTCCTGTTTCATATTGTCGCGGGTCAGGACTGTTTGGGTTTGTTTGACAGCTACGTTCT
Organism: Oreochromis niloticus; assembly: GCF_001858045.2. Lineage (NCBI taxonomy): Eukaryota > Metazoa > Chordata > Actinopteri > Cichliformes > Cichlidae > Oreochromis > Oreochromis niloticus. Next base: position 320,149 of record NW_020328614.1, read on the forward strand.
GTTGTTCCAGGCGGCAGCGTTGCGGTTGCCATGGTTACAGGGTGACGCTCTCTCTCTGCATGTTTCCTGAGTGAGAGAGCGCCTTTTTGTTGTTGTTGTTGTGCTAAGCTAATAGACAGAATGCTACAGGTATCCGGTTGTTCAGTCTGACGTCACTGGCCATGTCTGGGCCTAAACTCTGCTGCAGGTCCATATATCAAATGATCACTGTGGCATTACTGAGAGTTAAAACACTGTCTAAAGTCTTTCATCTTTAATAAAATGATCAGTGTTCTGGTCTACCAGGTGTAACAATTGAGTTCAACATCCAGGCATCCATGAAAACGGAATTTATGACATTTAACGGCGTTAGAAGTTAGCAGGAAGTTAGCTCGCTAGCTTCTATCTAAATACAATATAGCATGTCCTGACTGCAGGGGTTTAGAAACAAATTCAAACGTACAGCTCTGCTATCACTTCCAACATAAATGAAGACAGAAAACTAAACAGCAGTGACGTTTGTAGGGTTACTGAAGTTTGGCTAGCTGGTATATAATGATGTGCTACGTGACCGCTAGCGACACAGCTATGTTAGCATAATATAAACAAGCTAACTTTTTTTTCCACTCGATAAAAGTTAACGTGAGTTTTCTCGGTGGTCAGGAACAAATGTAATCGCATGGCAGGATGCTGTAAACGGACCAAACTTCAGCCAGGAGAACAACTGAGATAATCCATCCACAATACGAGGTTAGTTATTCATATACTGCTGCATGGGCTGTGCTGTATTTACATCGTAAGGTTTTAAAAACTGAGCTTAAATAAATGATTAGCGGTAATAAAAGCTGAGGGAGGTCAACGGTGATCACTGACTGTTTTTAGGAGCTTTTTGAGATTAAATAGAAGAAAATACAAAACATTAAACATGTTAACAACACAAAAGCCATATTAAACGCAGACTACTTTAGGCCCGGAAGTAGGATTCGTCGCGTCATCACTGAACAACCGGATAGCTCTAAAGAATGTAGCCTCATGGGCAGTGTAGTCCATGCTGCCGGGAGAATGGACTACCATACTCGTTATGTGTCTGTGAGCGAGGGAGGGAGAGAAAGGAAAAGTCCGAGCTGTCACGGAGCAAAAACGGGAGCTGGAAGCATGTAAATATAATAATAACCACAGCAGCCAAGAAGAGTGCCTGTCGAGCCCATTTGTAAGTAAGTTATTAAGACTCAACTGTACACTGTGTTCGTGTTTTCCTCCGGAAAAAATAAGTTCCGTTGGAGCAGCCTTTCAACGCCTCTCTCTGTCTCCCGCAAGCAAAGTTGACCCAGACAACAAAGTAAAGCTAGTTTTCGGCTACCAGCCCGACACGGAACCCACCGTATTAGCCAGAGGTCCCTTTACTACGGTTCGGAGCCGCGGACCTTCAGTAACAGTAATAAATCACAGCAATAGTACATTCACGTAGTTGTAAACAGCACGATAATATATTAAGTAATCCAAAGTATTCAGAATACGTTACTCTCATTGAGTAACGTAACGGAATACGTTACAGAATACATTTTGGGGCATGTATTCAGTATTCTGTAGTGGAATACATTTTAAAAGTAACCTTCCCAACACTGGTACTGGGCAATTAGTGATACAAAACAACTGTTTTATCCTGTGAATAAAAGTATATGTTTTTGTCAATGTACCGTGGTAATAACAGAAGCAAAACGCAATATTGTGTCAGGACAATTCACTATTTATGCACAATAAAGGAGCATAGCGCGACCATTTCTGTTCAGCGCCAGACTTGCTTGTAACCTATATCACCAATTAAGTTATGAAAAATGACGTATTAACTACTACAAAACACTGACCTTTGTGGGAATGCTTGGAGCAGACTAACATGTGAGCTGGACTGTTCTGAGACATTATATTTGGTCTTCGAAAGGCTGCACTCCAGGCCATCTGTTGGCTCTTTGTTACTTCGGAAACATGGCTTGAAAAATTTCTCTTCAACGACATAATCCGATAACAACTGATCTCTTTACCCGTCGGCTTCCCGTGGCTGTCATGTGACCGGTTATTGCAGTTAATACTACAACAGCTTCTTGCCATTCTTTGTGGGGGGGTTTATCGCTGTGTAACTGATTTCTATTGAAAGTCTGCGTGCGCTAGTACTGCTTGCCACGCGGTCCCAGAATCCTTTGCAGTTTTACCCCTGAATGGTAAATGGCCTGTATTTATAGCATTGATGTCACAATCTCTATAAGTACACAAACACGAACGTAGCTCAGAATGGTGGACACGCTAGGCGTCGTAGGTCCAGCTGTGACTCCGTTACTGTGAACTAAGGAGCGGCAGATTTGTGCTGAACTAAGCTGCACACAGCTGATGTTAGCCAGGAAAACATTACACACTGACTTTAATAAGAACACACACAGTTTGTTGTGTAAAGAAATCAAACATGAGCTGAACAAACAGCAAAATTCCCATAGTTAAAGGAGGAAACAAAGCAAACTTACAGTTTCTTCACACACCAACAACAAGCTCCACTCCACGAAGTTCAGGAAAGTGAAAGTAAACGTTGAGCCTAATGCAGCGTTTGAGGACACTCGGAAGCATCAAAACACTGTGCTGCGTTCTAATAAACCTCGGAAATTCCTAAACCTGTTGTAGGTCCTGATTTAGTTTTCCCGTTTAAAACACAAACATGTTTCATCACTTTGTTGTTCTCCTTCCTGCAGCATTTGAATATTTCAGTACTAAACTGATGTTTCTGCAAAGCTCATTTCAACATGTTGAAGTAATGAATAAAAGTGCAGACTGAGTGTAAGAGCCAAAGTGAATCTTTATGTTTTGTTTCTTTGTAATGGTAGCGTAGGTGTTTAGATTTTCCTGCACCTCAGGTGATTGCGATGTGATTGTGATGGCGTGGTCCTATTCTCAAATGATAAAAGTTCATAGATGTGCTTTTTGGTTTAAATGAAAGCGAAAAGTTTATTTGTGTTTTGAAATAAATACACAAACACGAGTGGGGCTCAGTTTGGCTTATTGGAGACAAGTCAAAGCTTAAACCAACTGAGCCAGTTTTATTTGTGGATAGAAGTCGCAACACTGAGAGTGGATCACATGGTGTTTAAGGTGTGCCATGTGACATGTTCAGTATTCAATTCAATTTTATTTATATATCACCAAATCACAACAGCATTCGACTCAAGGCGCTTTATATTTTACAGTAGATACAGAGAAAAACCCAACAATCTTATGACCCCCTATGAGCAAGCACTTTGGCGATAGTGGGAAGGAAAACCTCCCTTTAAACAGGACCACCCGAGGGATAAATAAAGTTTCACCTAATATAATCTAAATCTATCTAATGATTGAGTCCATGTGTTTGGTATCTGAGCTGTAACCAGCTTCATCTGCAGCCTTCTCTTCCACTGACCCAGAGGAATTCCTTTATCCTATAAAACATGTGGAACATTTAAACTGGTGCTGCTCCCAGTAGGACCATCAATATTCCTGCACACTGTAAATGACTGGACTAGTTTGGAGTTTCCTTCTCCTGATGCTCAGCCTGCAAACCACTTTCTTTGGGATGATGGAGATATTTGAAATCTTCATCAGCTTCTATGGCTGCAACAGATGAAAATCACAGGATCAGGATCTGTGGAAGACCTCCTGGACCTGGTCTGCAGATGGTCCCATTCATTTTAAAATCCAGCCTGTGTCTGCTGCAGAGCGCTGAGCTGTTAGTAACATGAACTCTTTAACTGCTTGATGTTGTTGGATAGAAACTGCAAACACGTCGTTCCCTCAATCCCAGTGAAACTGTCTCTTTAAAACAAGCCTTTGGTTTGGAAACAGCTGAAAATCCACTTCAGCAAACAGGAAGTGAAACATGTCAAAACATTTGATGCTAACATGAATTAAAGCAGAAACCGACTGAAATCCAACAAACAAAGTAACCAACTCAGAATAGAAACAAAGTGTTGCTTTGTACAGAAACAGCAGTAAATTAAAACCATTAAATCAGGCGTGTGTCGTCCTGCAGAGGTAATGTGTGTGTAAATGTTGTTGTGTGTTTGTGAATAAATCCTCCATCATGTTTAATGTCAGCTCAGCTCTGTTTCACACACATGTTCATATGTGAATCGGTGTGTGTTGGAGTGTTTCCACAAACACAGCAGTCAGAGTGGAAAGAGTGGATGTTGTAGGAGGTGTTTGTGTAGTGAAGAGTGTCTGTAGGACTCCAGCTGCTCCAGCAGGCGTCTCCTTTCTGCTTCAAACACAGGCTGCATTTGAACCTCGTGTCTTCTAGCAGTAACCTCTTCATTGAATCTTCATTCAGCACATGTTGTAACCCTGCTGATTTCTGCAGGTCATTCAAAGGAGAGCAGCCTGTGAAACATCAGCTTTGAGTTTGAAAGAAACATTTAGGGTCAGATTTACTGCCGTCTGCAGCAGCACAAAGACTTCTTTAGATAGTAAAAAGCTTCTGGATTTACTGATGCGGTTCTTTCTCAATATTCAGTTACACTAGTCAGTACTTCAAAGGTTCACACAAAAAAGTGATCACATGTGTAACCAGTTTGTGCTTCACCTGACTGTAACAGGCCCAAATAAACTCCTCAGCTCTGCGTTGTTGTATTTTTAAAGAACACAAAGAATCTGTGCAGATTTATTTCCTGAGTGGAAATATAACAGTGTGGAGTCAGTACAAATGGCTTCACCACTCCGCATAGCACACTCTGGTGGAGCTTCAGCAGACTGACAGTCATTTCTGCAGCCAGCCTCAACTAAGCGGCCACACCAACAGGGGGCGCTGTTTCCCCCATTGCACTGACATTTGTGGCAGTAATAGCATAGAAACCCTGTTACACATGTGTGCCTGAATAAAAACAAACAGATGTTAGAAGGCTTTTATTTTTATTTGAGTAGACAATCAAGCTGACAATAGACAGCAGGGGTTTGGAAGAGAACTGAACAAATATTGAACATATAATCTGATCATTTTTAGAGCAGCATTCAGGATCTCCACGGATTAACACACTGTTTCTGCTCCCGCTGAAAATGTTTCCTGTTAAATGCCAATATTTTTATTGTTAGATTTAATTTAGAGTGTTAAATATCAACACTTCACCGAGTTCTTTTGATTCTTCATCCGATGGAAGACAAAACACTGCTCAGTCGACCAATTCACACTTTATTCTCACAAAATTATTTCTAGAAGGGACATGTGTCCTGCATGACACGGTGCCGCCGATCTCAAAATGGTGACAGGTGTTTTTATTACCAGCTTTCTCATTCTAGTCTAAACAACAGTGTGTCAGTAACTTTCCTCTAGAAGATGCTCCCCTGTTATCTCCCAGGCAAGCGAGAGTCTACAGCCTTCTACCCCCCAAGGACACGTCGTCTAATGCCTTTATTTTCAGGGCCGTGTCCACTTAATACTGCAATATATGGTTATGTGGCATTTTAGTTCATATAAAGCAGAGAATTGAGGCACTTCAGATAATTTCATCTCAACAAGAGTCAGCTGTTTAAACAAGAACAGATCATGAAAGGACCAGACAGAGTTCAGGACGCACGCTGAAGTCATGTGCCGACCAACTGGCGGGGTGTTCACCAACGTCTTCAATCTGTCTCTGCAGCAGGCTGCAGTCCCAACATGCCTCACATCAACTACCATCATTCCTGTGCCAAAAGACAGTCAGTAAAATGTCTGAATGACTGTCGCCCGGTCGCTCTGACACCAATGATCATGAAGTGTTTTGAGACACTCGTTCTTTCACACATCAAGGCCAACATCCCTGCTGACCTGGACAGCCTACAGTTTTGCTTACTGCAGGAACAGATCCACAGAGGATGCAGTCTCAGTCACACTTCACACCAGCCTTACTCATCTGGAGCATCCCAATACATATGTTAGGATGCTATTTGTGTGCTATATGTGTATTTTAGACTTCAGCTCGCCATTTAACACCATTGTGCCCTACAAACTTGTAAACAAGTTGAATGACCTGGGACTAACCAGCACACTTTGCTCATGGATCTTGGATTTCCTCACAAACAGGCCACAGAAAGTCAGGGTGGGCAGCCTTACATCATCTGCTATCACCATTAACACAGGAGTACCACAGGGCTGCGTCCTCAGTGCAGCTCTTTTCACTCTATTCAAACATGACTGCAAACCCCTCCACTCCTCTTCTAACACCATAGTGAAGTTTGGTGATGACACTACAATAGTGAGAAGGATATCTGACAACAACAAGTTTCACTACAGAGAGGACGTCCAACATCTAATCAGATGGTGTGGAAACGACGAGCTGGTTCTGAACACTGCCAAAACAAAGGAGATGGTTGTAGACTACAGAAGAGCCAAGAAAACAACACAACCACCCCTCCACATAAATGGTGAGGAAGTTGAGAGTGAATGACATTAAATTCCTGGGCCTACACATAACAAAAGATCTCACATGGACTATTAACACATCCCACTTAGTGAAGAAAGCACAGCAGAGACTTTTCTTCCTAAGAAAACTTGAAAAATCAAATGTGCCAACCCAGCTCTTAGTAAACCTTTACAGGAGCACAATAGAGAGCATCCTCTATGTCAATGGAAAATTGTACTGGTAGTCAGTATAAGCTTTTAATGATATAAGTTTGCATATGATAGAATACTGTATGTTGACCTTTTGATGACTTAGACTGTTGTCCACTACAAGACTGTTTTATAAATTCTTTCTCACAGCGATAATAGCTGTTATTATTTCACTCCTGCCAGGAAGAGGCGAACTGGACACTCTTATCTGACGCTCCCTAACAAGAAGAGAGGCTGTGTCTTTCTGTATCCCACAACACACATGCATACAGCTAAACCGCTCTTATCTTCACTCCCTACGCACTAACTTTCCTCTGCCTATGAATAGACGTATTCACTGTTGTATTATTTTTGCATATAAATAAAGACAAGTGCAAGAACAGAGCGCTGATCACAGGGCCCCCACTCTGTCGTGAGCGTTCTGTGACCACCCTTGCAAGTAAAGATCTACAGTGTGTGTCTCTTCACTCTTAGACTCTCAGCTGAAGAAGTGTCATTTAGAATAAATCTCTTGACATTTATTTTGGTCCTTCGTAGCCGGGGCAGAAACATCAGAACTGTTATCTGTGACTCTGTTCCAGGATCCAGCACTGATTCCTGACGCCGTGGGAAGCCAGCACCGAAGTCTGTGCACAGCCCTCTTAGACGAGGCCGAAAGCCCTGGAACGTTTAAATTCGGGTCCAGGCCGGTGTTTTTAGTCTGGTCCACGGCAGTGGGATTCAGTCTGGCGATCCGAACCACCAGTGAGACGTCTGAGGGTGAGAAACACTATTTTTGATATATAAAACGGCCGCGAAGGTTTTAAGAAACGCGTAAAATAAAATGATAAAATAGGTTAAGTTCGCCAAAAGGCCAAAGGAACTAAGTTTAGACCAGTTTCAGAGGTAGCTGAAATTATCTCGTGACAAATTATTTAAGAAACGCGCAAAATAGGTTAAGTTCGCCAAAAGGCCAAAAAGAACTAAGTTTAGACCAGTTTCAGAGGTAGCTCTTAAATACTTCGTGACAAATTAGCGCGCAAATGTCTATCTGTGTGTATGTGTGTATGTGTCTAGAAGTAAGTTGATTTTACAGCACAATACGCTGCTGAACTACTTCTATTTTATTTGTTTTCTTTGCTTGAGGCTCAAGTACTGGTGACAAAAGAGAACGGTTGAGTTTCGTCTCGTAAAACTGATACCGCTTCATTTTTTAGAAGTGAAGTAGAAGGCCGTATCAGTAAACCACTCTAGAGTCAAGCGTGCCAGTGACAGCCCAGCAAAATTTTTGAAAATGGGGAATAAACAAGCAAAATTAACACCTGATGAGGAATGGTTAGAAAAACAGCAAACAGGAGCAGGTAGAATAAGTGCAAATAGGTGGAGAAATCCACAAAAAGCTAAAAACCACAACTGGGAAGGGAAATGCGATCCCTCAGCTGTTACCCAGCTGAGAGCTGCCCTGAAACAAGAAATTACATTAACAAAAGACCCAAAGGAAAAATTAAAACGTAAAGAAGAATATAAACTTTTCCAAGCATGGGAAACCGAAGCTGAAAGGAGAATTGAAAACAAGAAAAAGAAAGAGGAAAGGAAAAAACAATTTAAATGCGCTTCCATTAAAGGATTACTACCACCCATTAGGTCTCATGTAGAAAAGCATTGGGTAACGCAAGATACGGGCACAGCAGATGAGGCGTTTCAATATGCTAACCATGCACAGACAGTGGTGAAAAAGAAAGAGAAGGTCTCAGTTTTTGCCCTCGACGCTGACACTGTTCTCACAGCTTTCAGTGGAGGCTACAGGAGAGGCTTCAGAGGCCAAAAGAGAGGGAGAGGAATGCATAGGGCAGGAGCAGGGGGTAGAGACAGGTTTAGACACACACCAAACAGTGACTTTAATACTGCATGCTGGAGGTGTGGAAAAGAGGGACATTTTGTACGTGACTGTAAGAAACAAAGAAGACAGTGACTCAGAACAGGATAGTAGCTCAGGTGAAGAGAACAGTTCAGACTAGGAAGAACATAATAATCCCTCACCAAGTAAAAAATTAGAGATCCAAGTATAAGTTTAAAAAGGGCTGGAAACAGACCCAACTGAATGCATATAAATGCAAGAGGAATAAAGTTAAATAAAACAACTGTAATGTATTCAAACTAATAAAAGCAAGGATAACAACCTGTAAACTGGTGTTAACAATGAAACATAGTTGGGATGAAGACCGTGCCCAGAATGAATAGAACAAAAGAAAATACATAACTCACACAAACACATATTAAATGAAATAGAGAGATGCATAAGGTATATTAAGGTTGTGTCATTGTTCAGCCAAGGAAAGTGTGTGAAAAGGAAAATGTCTCCAGCTTGGGAAAGGGTGAAACTGCAGCTCACCCTCAGCCCTTAGTGGACACAAATAAAATATAAATAAAATATTGTAATATACTGTTGCTGTTATATAAAAAGATAATAACATTAATAATAACATAATATTAATATGAAGAGGCACCTCAGTCAGTTGTGATGTGAGGTGGATAATTGTTAAAAGTAGTCTGCATCAAGCTTAAGGTTTGCTCAAATTCAGTATAATGACATATGAGATGAAGAAAATAAAGAAAATACCTAATCTAATCAGGTGTATAGAGACACTTGACCTGCTTGTAAACCTGTCATCTTAGATGAGTTTTTGTTAAGATGAAGAGCAAACCTATACTAACAACTAATGAGCCAAACCCTGTATACAACAGCTAAAGCTGCACAATTGAGAAGCTGAATTAAATACATGGTCACTGCTAAGCTGATGAGCAGGAGCTGCATAAGAACACATCAGAGGGAGGGAAACAAAGCTATTAAAGCTCAAACATGAAGCTGTCTGTGGGCTCAGTTTTTTTGTTTTTTTTCCCTCACGCTTCTGATTTGTCTTTGGCAGCAGCCTTTTTGCATCCTGACTCGTGTGTAAAGCGTTCAAGCCATCAGTAACTTGTTTTTTGTTTTGTTTTGTTTTTTGTTTTGTTGGGTTGAAAACTGAATACATTTGTGATCATACTTGTGGATCACAGTGACACATAATGATTAGGCATATGATTTACTAATGCAGATGTAATAACTTTATTCTAAAATTCAGGGAGAACAAACAAGAACAACATCTTCAGTTGTGTCTTGTTGTTGTTCTCTGTGTAGTGTGCTGAGTTTTGTTTTTGTTTCTTTTGTTTTTTGAAATGTTGCTTGAGTGATGAGTACTGTAACTTCTGAAGTAGCTCTCACCATGCGTCCTGATGATGATAAGTCCAGAGCCAGCTGAGAGCTGGGTTGTCTGTTTTTTGTTTTGAAATGTAATTTTTGTTTTGAAAAAAAAAAGGGAAAAAAGTGAGGTTTTGTGTTTCTCAGCAAAGAACAACTACAATTTCATTTTCTGTTTTTGAGAAAGGAGAATTTATAACAATAATAATAATAATAAAACAAAGAGTGATGTTTTGCTTAAGTGTTAAAGCAGGCTAATACTGCAACATATAAATAAACTCCAATTATGGAGACCTGAAGTCACATGCTTAGGGCACACCCTCAGGTGAAGGCAGAAAGCTACTAAACAAAGAAAAGAAGCTATACAAAATGCGCCACAGCCACAAACTAAGCATTCATATTCTTTCTAACTCTTAGTGAGCCTGAGTTATGACCTTGGCTCCCTGTTTTTCTGCTTCCACCAAAGGTGGGGGTGACGCTCCCGTGGCATGTGCTCTGTTCTCTTTACTATTACAAAGAAAAAAAAAGAGAGAGAGGCCCCTACTGTCTGAATACAATATTCTTTTCATAACTCGGCAGTATGAAATGTCATGAAACAGTGTAACTCACTCACAGTAAATCAGCAGTATAGGATAATACAAACCTATCTAATAAATCTAATGATTTTCACATTCTTTTAACTCAGAAGTATGATGTGGCCTTCAGCAGTATCATGATTCACTCATTTTGATTATAGGTATAATGTAATATATAACAGCATAATAATCTCACAACTGCTACAAGTACATTTGCCTTTCTTAACACACGCGAGTGAAAGGCAGCTGTTGAGAAAATGCTCTTTTGGGTGAGACAGTCCCAGAGGCCCTGCATGCAAGCTACTTATACACATACATGCAATGAAGAGCAGCTTACACTACAGCACACACTATACATGCGCCTATATCCCTCATTAGTGTTAAAACAGGGAAAACTTAATAGTTTTGTTATCAAATGCTGAAGTTTATCCACTACTAACAAATAAACTCTCTGGGTTGCAGGACAACAACTTCAAAAAGAACGAGACTGGTATGACCAACCAGTGATGAAACAACAAATTTAGTGGTTAAGAGTCAAATTGTGAGATGTTTTCTGCTGATTGAATCATACAAGTGATTACTGAAGGAAGGAAAATTCCTTTTTTCTGCCTTTAAACGTGATCTTATGAATTTTAACATGTACCTGTGTTGTCCTGTCAGCTTGGTGGGTTATGAGTTGATTATATTGTGAGGAAAAAAAAAAAAGGAGGGGAGAGAAGGCTGACACAGGGCCTGGCCCGGTGTTTCTCCCCTCTCTGAATCACACAGCCAAAACAACAACATCATCTTCCTGTTCGTCTGTTTTTGTTTTGTTTTTCCCTCTCAATGCTTGATTACAGGCTGCTTTGCCGGCCCTGAAAGCCGAAGCTGACCTGGACTCCTGCTCTCCCCTCTACCATCTCTGACCCTGACCAAATGCTGCAGCAGCTGGACCCATAACAACAATCTGAAAAATGTCAACAGTGCTGTAGGAAAAGGATCTCATGCAGCAGAGACGGAGAGCGTTAAATCCAAGGCCCGTTTCACTACACGGGGGAGATTTCCAGACAGCTTCAGCTGACAGAGCTGTGACGAGACGCCCATTAAGCCCGAATGAAAAGTAAGGCCGAGCAAAAGAATGCTGACCTTGATAACTCTGCATTAACACTGTACAGGACAGTGATGGACCAACACGGATGATCGGGCAGCAGAAGAAAGGGCGTGCCAGAGACAGGAGGAGCAACTGAGGTCAAAAGGCACCTCAGAATGGACAAAACACAGAAGAAGATGCAGGTTTCACCTGCGGTGAGCATGGACACTGGAGAAAAGGACTGCCCCAATTGGGGCCAGGACCAGGACAGACTGAACTATGAGCAGCAGCAGCAGCAATGGTCGCAACCGGACTGAAAAGGAGGAGGGCAGGACCCCAGGGCACGCTTCAGGCCATGGTTTACCCAAAACACCAGAACAGGAAAGTGATGAACACGCAAACATACACAAACATACACATCTACACACACTGACTCAGAATGAAGAGAAACACACACCTGAACAGACGTGCACTTGTTGATTGAGTGAGAAATGACACACACACACATCAGACAATGTACACTCATCAAACATGACTGATGCCCTGAACGCCTTGAGACAGATCCAGCAGGCCCAAAATCAGGACTATGTAAATAATACAAGTGACTGCTAAAAAGACTACTACTCCCTTTTCACTGTGCAATACTTTTTGTTAAAAACCAACGGTGCAATAGACTTCAATACTTGAAATACTTGAAATTCCTTTGTGTTCTTATTCTTATTTATTCTATTTATCCCTTTTTGTATTTTTACTTTTATTTTGTGTTTTTGTAACATGTATCCTGCCATGTCTGAAACTCATGATTAACCGTATAATTGTTTCCACTGTTGCTGCAAACATAGCCGTGTCAAATGATGATGATGACCCCGACCTGTTGGAACATGAAGACTTTGTGTGATTAATGATGGTGTGATAGAAACTGTACAACAAGATGTTACATACTGATATTTCACTTCAAAGTTATACTGACAACAGGAGGGAATGTCAATGGAAAATTGTACTTAGTAGTCAGTATAAGCTTTTAATGATATAAGTTTGCATATGATAGAATACTGTATGTTGACCTTTTGATGACTTAGACTGTTGTCCACTACAAGACTGTTTTATAAATTCTTTCTCACAGCGATAATAGCTGTTATTATTTCACTCCTGCCAGGAAGAGGCGAACTGGACACTCTTATCTGACGCTCCCTAACAAGAAGAGAGGCTGTGTCTTTCTGTATCCCACAACACACATGCATACACCTAAACCACTCTTATCTTCACTCCCTACGCACTAACTTTCCTCTGCCTATGAATAGACGTATTCACTGTTGTATTATTTTTGCATATAAATAAAGACAAGTGCAAGAACAGAGCGCTGATCACAGGGCCCCCACTCTGTCGTGAGCGTTCTGTGACCGCCCTTGCAAGTAAAGATCTACAGTGTGTGTCTCTTCACTCTTAGACTCTCAGCTGAAGAAGTGTCATTTAGAATAAATCTCTTGACACTCTATTACTGCATCACAGTGTGGTACTTCAGCTGCACCGCAGAAAACCGTCGAACTCTGACCCAGACCGTCAAACTGCGCAGGGGATCATGGGAACCAGACTCCTGAATCTCCACACGGTCAGTGCTAACAGACTTTTTGTACTCCTCCCATTAGGGAAGAGATATAGGCCAATCAGAACCCGCACAAACAGACTAAAGAACAGCTTTTTCCCCAGAGCTGCAGCCTGTGTCACCCCTCCCCCAACACACAATAGCTAACTCTCCCTCTCTCTCCTGTACCCCATGTCATGTCTGCTGCTAATATACAAAGTCATTTACTGGGCATTAATGTTTGCACTAAATTACCACACTGTAAATACTGTTATGTTATATTATATTATACTGTTTGCGCTCAAACTACCATGGTATAAATACTATTATTTATGTATTTACTGTGCTAAGTACCTTCTTTTTACTTTATATTTTATACTTTTACTATGTTTACTATGGTTATTATGTTACTATGCTGCTTCTTGTTTTATTGCTGCTGGCCTCTGTGAGCTACCAAACAAATTACGTTGTATAACTACAATGACAATAAAGTTCTTCTTTATCTTATCTTTATCTTTTACATCAGGGTGAAACTCAAAACATAGCTCTCAGCTCTCCAAGTAAGACGTCAGTACTAAATGAAATAGTCCAGTTATGAAGCTGAACAAACCGATTTACTCAGGAACAAATCAAACACTGAAATAAACCAAACAGTAACATTTTAAGTTATCTTAGTGACCTTATATGTCATGTTTAACCTGAGTAGCCAAAGACCGCGGGGGTTTGAAAATGATGTGCTGGGAGTTCGCTGTTCCCACTGGCTCTAGTGAGCCTTGAACCCCGGCTACATATCGCACTGGTGGGAGCACTTTTGCAAACATGTGATGTCTTGATAAATCGAGCAGATATTTGAAGTTTACACAGCTACATTCTCACCTGAAATAGTCAAAGGAGTTTGCAAAGAGTTTGCAAAGAAATATCACCTGAAATATCTTAAAAGTTTATTTTGTGACCCAGAAAGAGTAATATTTAAAAGTTTTTAGCCACGCTCCTCCACCATTGACGCGTCTGAGTTTAGGACAAAATGCATTCTGGGATATTTAGCTGTACCAAGTCCACACAAGCCACCGATGCATGCTCAATAAAAAAGGAGGAGCGAGACCACATCTGGGAATTTTGAGCGTACTTGGCTTGATGGTACTTATGGTAGAACACAAGTCCACATATTGAGAAACAGCCTCAGAGTCAGTTTGTGTCAGTATTCATTTTGTTTTGGTTGTCAGTGAATTATCAACTAGTAAAAAGCTGCCACACCAGACAAACCAGTGTTCCATGTTAACTGGTTTTTATGTGAACTGGTTACATTTGTTCATGTTTTTCACTCTCTGTGTTCCAGATGTTGGCTCTGCAGAGTCCTCATTTTTATTGAACGTTTGTCTCCGTTTGTCAGTGTATCTGATATTTGATTAAAGACCTTGGCAAAATACACGTCTCACACTGATAAATAAAGCACTTAGCATTAGATGAGTCAGATTGGATACAAGCTTAAGGAACCTGGATGAAATCATGTGTTTCTTGTAGGCTGATCTGCTGCTCAGTGTCCATTGCTCCTCATTTTAAATCCTGTTTATCATCTTCGACTCGGGTCAGTCACTCCGAGGGAATCACAAGTTCCAGCAGCTCTAAGCTCAAGAAACAAACTACATTTACTTATTTTGTGCACTATATTGTGATGATGTTATATTGAACAGCAGCTGCCCATATTAAACTGTGACTATCACCAGGTAACTTGTGTGTTTCCCCAATCATCAATGTTTCTGATAGCTGATGGAGTTTGATGAAGCTCGTACCAACATGTGCTTTGGTTCCTTCGTCCACTCACCTTTTCATCTCCTCCAGTTTCTGGACCTTCTCTGTGTCTCCTTTCTGCTTCATCTTCTCAATCAGAAAGTCCAAGTGTACAATAGTGGATGCTGAATCAGCTTTCAGAGGGATCTGCTCTAGTCTGACAACATGTTGGTAGGACTCGTCCAGGAACTGGGAATTCTCGGCTGTCAGCTGTTTCATTTCATTTTCAAGATTTTCTGAAAGACTCAATATTTTCTTAATTTCTATTTCATTTCCTGTCTGTTTCAGGGCTTCTTTCATGTTTCTGATTTCTCTCTGTTTCCCTTCAGCCAGCTTGATTCTCTCTTTCAGGTTTTGGATGGAGGCTTTCAGTCTTATTCATTTAACACTTCAACTGTTCTCATCAGTTTTTGAGGATTAGAAGTCTGTCATCAATCCATGTTTGTTTGTGTAAGTTCCCATAAATTTTTATAAACTGAATTTTTCTCTCTTCGGTCTTCATGCTGGCAGTTATCAAACAGGAAGTAAACTGGCTGATTCTTCTTATTTTCGCTTTAAAAGCATTTTCAGGTCTTCTTCCATCTGAGTGGGTGATCAAAGCTACAATGTTTTTCTCCAATTTTTTTCCAAACAGAGACATCACTGAATCAAAGACATACTTCAGTCGGTCACCCATGAACTTCATGGACTCCATCCTCTGACTGAAACAAGTCCAATAATCTGTGACTGATGATGTCATCATGTTCGATCCCTCTGGTGTCTCCATATCCAGGAGTATTGATGATGGTCAGTGAGTAGGGCAGAGTTTCATCTTCAAAACCAAAGATCTCGTACACGATCACATCTGATGTCTGACTTCTTCTCTCCTCCTCTACGATCATAAACCAGACTTCATCCTTCCACTTCACTCCCATGGTGTAGTTGAGCAGAGCGTTGATCAGAGTAGATTTTCCTGCTCCTGTTTCTCCCACCAGTAAGATGGTTCTGTTTGTCTTATTTGGATGTTTTTCTCCAACAGTCATTCTTGTTCCAAACTTCTATTTCTTTGGTCTCAGTTGAGGTCCTGAACTGATGAGAAAACTTTTTGAGATGATGTCTTCATGTGGTGATGAGATCAAACTGATCCTGCATAGTAAAAAACAGAAAGTCTTCAGTACATGTAAACATTTTGAACAGGCTACTACTGTTTAACATGCTCGGCATCAAAAATCACATTAAATTAAAACTTTTTTTTCTTTTTTCCAATTACATTGTTATTTTTTTCTGTCTGCTCTGCCCAAAGTATTAGTGGTCACACTGCAACTCTTTATTAGACTGTGGAGGCTGACTGTACACTGCCCACCTAAACAGAACCAACCTCTAAGTTTTGAATTTGTTTATTTGTAATTCACAGGCTGAACAAATAAAATTGTTTCCTCAACCTTTGACTGGGTTGACATCACAGTCATCTGGGTGGGTCAGAGTTGTTGCTGCTATGGATTCCTACAGTTTAATGTCACTTTTAGTGATATATATATATATATATGAGTATTTGACTGTAATATCAAAGTCTCACAGACTTAAACACATTTCTACCTCTCCCTCCATGACTAAAGCATGTGTCAGATGTAATGTGCAGAACTGAATCGTGCTCTAATCGCTCTAATATTCTATTCTGTAGGTATTACAGGTTCTGCACTGCAGTGGTTTGTGTCATATCTATCTAATAGACCCCAATTTGTTCATGTAAATGGAGAGTGCTCTTCACACACTGAGCTTAATTACGGGTTCCACAGGGTTCAGTGATAGGACCAATTCTGTTTACACTACACATGCTTCCATTAGCAGGGCTCTAGAGTGGCACATTTGTGACCAAATGTCTCAGTGGTGCAACTAAAAAAAAATATCCTTGGTCGCACCGGTGCACCTAGCCCGTGTGGTCAACAATAGGCACACATTATGCCCATATTGTGGTCTAAACCAATCAGAGATAGTCAGGGGAGGCACCTCTCCTTTGCTTACGTACGTTTGAAAATGCAGGCAGATAGAGACGAGTAGCTTAAATAAAGCAATATCGATTCATTAAATCCTGAATTGACTTTTTAATATTAATGTATTTTAGCAGAAACGAATCTCAGTTTAAAGCTGGTTAAATCAAACAGCTAAAACTGTCACGGACCCGGTTCCGGGGAGTCGTGGTCTGTGAGCAGTGTGGACTATCATTATTATTATTATTATTATTATTATTATTATTATTATTATTATTAGTATTATCATTATTATTATTATTTAATGTGCGTTTCTTCTGCACTATGCTGTCATGTCTGTGTTCCACATGTTGTACGTATAGGCAGGGTGTGTGTGTATATGTGTGTGTCTGCGGGTGTGGCTGCACCTGCAGGCCTGATGGGTGTGGCTCTGCTGGAGGACTGGCCACACCTAAGGCCCATGCCACGCATCTGCAGCTGATTCGGCTGGTCGGGGGAGCTATTTAGGAGAGTGATGGAGCTCCCACCGGCGCAGAATTGTTGAGTTACACTCCAAGTTAGTGTGTGTCTAGCAGTGGTGGGACCAGGTCATTGTTTTGCAAGTCTCAAGTAAGTCTCAAGTCTTTATCCTCAAGTCAGAGTCAAGTCTTAAGCCAAGACAGACAACTTTCAAGTCAAGTCCCAAGTCTGAAACTTTGAATTTCAAGTTCTTTCAGTCTTTTTTTTAAACAATGTTGCAGTTATATGTTAAATGTAAATAATAGACCATGTGTTCTTTTTTCAATCTGTATTTATCTCATCATCTGATGAAACAAGCAACTTACAAAATATGCACCAACTAATTCTGAAATTGCACCTTTATAATGTACAGCTCAATTAAACTTTGCTGCAAGAATAGTCTTCCTCTCAATTACAAATTCACAGAATAAACATTCAGTGAAAAATGCAAAAGCAGAACTTCCTGCTGAAACAAAAAGTGCTGAGATTTCCTTATGTACAAAACAATGAGCCATCACAGTAAATTTAGTGCAGTGTGATTAGCTTGTCCTCTCTCTCTCATCTAGTCTCTGTGTGAACAGGTGTGAACATGTGTTTGTATGTGTCCATGTGTGAGTGACAGAGGAAAGAAAACAAAACAAAACATTACATATGTGTGTATATATATATAAATGAACTATGAGCAAGAATGTGCACTTTAAGTTATTTCAGTTAACTATTCTGCATTAAATTTGCAAAAGACCAAATTGGCCAAAAGTCTGTCAGTCATTTGTGCACGATGAGGCCGTAGAATGATGCCACCATAGCTGAAAACTCGCTCCACAGGAGCACTACATGCAGGTACTGCCAAAACTCTGGTGGCCACATGAAACAGAGAAGGAAGAGTCTGCATGTTCATTGCCCAGAACAAGAGGGCGTTCTGTCCATCAGCAATATCCAGGTAGTGACTTAGCTGTAGAGCTCGACTCTTCCCCACATCCTTCTTCTGCCTCTTACAGTAAGCAGCAAAGAGTCCTCCATCTTCACAGGCCTCTTGGTGTTCCTCACCAGGAGTCGTTGCTCTGACTTTGCAGGATCTGCTGCATCTTGCAGGATCAGATCTGGCAAAACAAATTAACAACAGCAAAAGAGCCTTTATTACAATTTTAGACAAAAAATACAGAAAAAATATACACTATATTCAATCTTTACCTTTAACTTTTTGTGTCACCTCTGTCTTTATGTCACAACTGCCCAACACATGGTGTTCCACCCACAACAGAGAAAATGCTGGATCCAAAGCAGCTGCTTTAAGGTACACTGGATCTGAAAAGGGGGCAGTGATCCCATCTTCTGCTCTAGCCATTCGCACACTGATAAAGATTCCAAGAAATCTTTTGTTCAAAGATGCTTGGAGGCTCCTGACCAGACCATTCAGGAAACGGACTTGAGGCTTCAGTTTCTCAAGGTGGTGATTGAGGGACAGCACAGATGGAACAACAGCACTGATCGTGACTATTTTCTCACCTTGTGTCAAATCTGTTGCTTCTCCAAAAGGCTTCAAGATGTCCACCATCTCCTTCAACAGGTTCCACTCTCGTGTTGTGAATAATAACTCCTTGTGCCCAGCCATTTCAAGAACAGCACAGAGTTTTAGATGTTCACGTTGGAGAACTGCCTTTACTTGTCTCAGTGTTGAATTCCATCTTGTGATTACAGCAGCAGGGATCGCTTTCTGTTCACCAAATTCAGCTTCAAACACATGTTTGAATGTTGTGCTTGTGTGCAGTAGAGAGCTGAGCTTAGATAACTTTGAAAGTGAAGGAGATGCCACTTTGGTCTCTGACAAACCATCTCTCACCACCAGCTGAAGTGTGTGCGCAAAACACTGCAGGCGCTGTGTCTTTGCCATAGCAGCACCTACTGTTTCCTGATCTTCCAAGGTTAAGTCGTGCCAGAGCTCTGGGTCATCAAGATGATCACCATCATCATCATGTTCCTCACCTTGCTCAGTGGGGAAGCACACAGTGAATGCTTTCCGCATATTGGCAGCATTGTCACTAATAATATAGTTTAGTTTATCTTTGATGTTGTATTCGTCACATATAGCTTCAAATTTCTCACAGATTCTTTCACCAGTGTGTAATCCTTTGGAGCGGTCAAAGGCCAGCAGTTTGGATTTTAGCTGCATCCTCTCTGTCTCTCTCTGTATCCAGTGCACAGTGATACCAAGGAAACCCCTCATCCTTCGGTCCGACCAAATGTCCACAGTGACTGAAACATGATCAGTCTCGCTCAACTGAGTTTTTAACATTGAACGTTTCTCAGCAGCTTTTGATGTAATTGTTCTGCGACATACCGGGCTGTATTTTCTGTCAACTACCGTCAGAAAGTGCCGAAAATTCTTGTTTTCCACAATAGAAAGGGGCAGGTTGCAACCAAGAATCAAGTAAATTGATTATTCCATTACAGCCATTCATGAATTGCATTTGACTTTAAGTTGATCCTAATAATCCTAAATAAATATTAACACTTAAACCCTCATAGTTTTGAGACAATAAAAATATAAATAAAAAAATATAAAAATTATTTATTAAAACACATTTCTCAAAACTCTGCATACAGTTCTAATAAGCAATGTTTAGACTCTCTGTTAAGAATAACTGACCTTTGCAAATAAACAACAGCTAATAACATAAGATCAAAGTATTTTATTTAATGTATTGACATAAAAGACAGAAGAAAAAGGCCATGTATAGCAGGACTACTCAATTACTGAGGTGGGCCAGATTTTCTAACCAAAAAAACATTTCCCTGGCTTAGACATTAAACACGACCATGCACTCATTGCAAATTAAACACAGTTGTTTTGAATTGTGATGTGTTATGCAAAATAAATATTTGTCAGTCTAAACCGAGTTAAATCTACGGGGTTAATGATGGGGAGGAGACGGAGAGAGACTCTCTTCCCTGAGTACAGCTACAGAACCCACTTTCTGAAACGGACCCTGCTCACCATTCAATTCAATTCTGAGCTAACAAGTTGCATGTTATTCTTGGATGTGTAGGACCGGATTTAAAATAGCATGACAAACAAATCATACCTGTTAAAGTCAAACAGTATCATCAACGTAGCCCGAAGAACATTTGCTAATAAGATGAATTTAGCTAAGTCAGCTGTCTCATCGTAGCAAAAAAGAAAGAAAAAAAAGCACCACCTACCGTTCTTTATGCAACTTCAAATGTCGGACAAAGTTGGAAGTTGTTCCATCTCCGTCTGTGATTCTCTTCTTGCATGTTTTGTATATTGCATTTTGTTTTTTGTTATGTACCTGAAAGAAATTACTCTTGGAAGCATTTTTGGCTTTGTTTTTTGTTTTTTTTTTAAATCTGGTTAATTTGATTGGCTGTGCTACAGCTCACACTCACATACATACGGAGTGCGGTAAGAATGAATGAATGAATGAATGAAGAGAATTAATGGTCCGCACTTTTTATATAATATGTATGTTAAATTTTAGATTTGGGTAAAATATCAAGTCTTTTCAAGTAAACAGGTTCAAGTCAAGTCACAAGTCTTACAACATTTTTTCAAGTCAAGTCTAAAGTCATAAAATTAATGACTCGAGTCCACATCTCTGGTGTCTAGTGTAGTGTCGTGCAGGTCGTGTATGCCCGTGGGAGTTGTGTTTGATGGCTGCCTCTGTTGTTTACCTGCAGGAGGAGCGTGGAGCAGAATGGGACAGCATGCACAGGAAACACGGGAGCGGAGAGCACGAGCACAGATGTTTGAGTGAGACATGACACGGGAGTCAAGGGAGCTACGGGGATTTATTGTGTACTGGTTATTTACCTCACTGTAAATAAATGCACTGTCTTCATTAAAGAGTCCAGCATTTGGGTCCTCCTTCCTCACATCCCCACGGTTGGCCAGTGTCAACCGTGACAAAAACAGTAAATGAGAGCAGGTAAACGGATTGTACACAAATACGTAAACACAGAGCGCCGACAGGACGCAGTGAGATGGCAGGCAGCAGCAAACAGGTCGTCAGAGGCCGATGTGATGATTAAGTTTAACATTGTCTACAATATTGCCAAAGAATGCCAAAGCACTTTAAGCACAAACAGTTTTTCAGTAACTAGTAGCCTGATTGTTGGGTTTTTCTCTGTATGGTTTATTGTAGGGTCTACTGTACAATATAAAGCGCCTTGAGTCGACTGATGTTGTGATTTGGTGCTGTGTAAATAAAGCTGTGCTTGTGTCTTTGGGTTAACCTTAACCTCCACTCTGTTCTCAGTGCTTCTGTATCTACTGTCTGTGTTTGCTTCATCATCTTCAAACACTTCTCACAAGATTATCAAGACACAAAAATCCCAAATCTGCTGCAGATGTTGAAATGTGTTCTCCATATCAGAGACATTTGCTGAGCATGTTGTCATGTTAGAGGCTGTAACAAACATGGAAGAAGCACTGATTCGATTCACTAACCAGGCTCAGCAAGGTCAGGGGAGAGGACTTTCTTCAACCAGTAATTGATAAAGATAATGCATTACTTTTAAGAACAGTATGAAAGTAATTCTGTGATACATCACTTTTTTTGAGTGACAACCCATTGTATGTCAGCATTTGAACCTTACTCAGACTGAGAGTCAGACGACTTTTCTGTTGTTAAAATCTCCCAATTCTTTCGATCTTTGGGCTGAAGGAAGGACAATACTCGGTGTATAAATGCTCAATCAACAATCTTTTATTCCATACAATTCAACACTTTTGAGCACAAACCATCCGGATGGGGAGACACAGCAAATCTCCAAATGGTGGAGCGTTACTCAAACTCTTATAGCCACTGTTGACCCCCACCTAGTCGTAAAAGCCTAAACATTCACATTCTTTCTAACTCCCAGCGAGCCTGACTTATGGCCTTGGCTCCCTATTTTGTCTGCCTTTAACAACGGTGGGAGTGAAGCTCCCGTGGAATGTGCTCTCTGTCTCCTCTACTATCAGAAAAAGCAAAGTCCTGACTCTCTGAAAACAGTATTTCTTCTAACTCAGCAGTATCATGCATCATAAAACAGCATCATTCATTCACACTGAGTCAGCAGTCTAATGTAATACAAATCAGTTTAATAACTGTAATAGTTATCAACTTCTTCTAATTCAGGAGAATAATGCAAACTAAAACTACATAATAATTTCACAATCATTAATCAGGGATATAACATGGCATAAGATATTATCACAATCTCACACTGTTTTTGGAGTGAATGCATGAAGGTTTCACCTGAAGAAGCTGAATTTAAAACCCAGTCTGAAGTGAGACAGACATCAGTTTGTACACAGACAGAAACAAATCTGCATTTAGATGAAAGAAAAGTTGTTGGTGGAGCTTTTCATTCATGTGCTTTCAGAGTTGTGTCAGTGTGACACGTGTCAGCTCCATGGCCGTAAACACAGGACTGATCTGTTCATCATTTGAATCCAGAGGGATCAAAACAACAGAACAACATGGTAAAGATCAGCACGTCACTATATTGAACTAAACATGACTGGATTCATGAACAGACTTCAAACAGTAACACACACATGCTTCTATACACAGACCTGGCAGAGGCACAAATCAAAGATTTTAAAGACTTTGGAAAGAAAATTAGTGAAAGATGTGTCTAAAGAGCCGGAACAGCTGCAGAGACACGAGTGAATGACTTGGCTGAGTCAGGAAAGACGTCCCTGTAACCCAGGACAGATGGACTGAGAGGTCTCAGACTAACATCAACTCAACTTGTGCATAAGTTCCAGCTTAGAGCCAGACTGATCATGTGACCCTGGTAGTTTTTGTTTCTAAAGTCACATGATGTCAGCATCCAAACCAAAAGCAGGATGTTTGGAAAGGATGTGTGAGAAATTCCTGCTCTGATTAACAGCAACTGGAAATGTTTGAGGGCTGAAAAGCAGATTTTGATTGTGAAGCTAATAACTAATAAAAGATAATCATGTTTCATGTTTCCTAAAGATCAGGTCATAATGAGCTGTTTTCAGTCAGAAATCATAAATGAAACACTGACAAACACATGAAACATGTTGAGTCTTTTTCTGTTGGCAGGTTCTGGTCTGAAGGTACAGACAGCGTGTACAGTAACATCAGATCCAGTCTGTGAACCACTGGAGGGACTGGACTGTGTTTCCTCTGTAGGACACAGCTGTGAGAGAGCACAGAGACACAGCAGCTGTGAACCCGGACAGAACATCAGCAAATATGTTAGTTTTCTGTTTTTGAATGAAGCTGATCACATTTACTGTTTGTTGGATTCAAACAGCAACACACACATGAAGAAACAGCAGCATTTAACTGCATCATGTAGAAATGTCCGCTGTGACCATTCAGGCACATTTTCACCTCCACTTCCTGCAGCTTGATGCGTTTTATCCGCAGTAAAGGTGCCAAAGTGTCTCATGTAGAAACACAAATGTACATGAACACAACTACAAACAGAATTATATGACACCTGTTTATTATTCATTAGAATTAGATCGATGACTATAATGACTCACTGCATCAGTGAGGGGCAGATTTGATGGCTGAATGGCCAGGTGCCCCCCCCCCAGGTTGTGCACTGAGCAGCCCATGTTTGGACTCAGTGTGAGAGATATCACAGACAAACACTGAACTATCAGCAGGTCCTGATTGAGCGTTTGTGTTGCTGTTTGTGTGCACAGCAAAGCTTCTTGGTGTGTGTCTTTGGTGTGAGGGCAAAAGGTGTCAGTCTGTCACACTGATCCACAGATGTTGATGTGATGTTGTTGTTGTCATAGGAACAGCCTCCACAGACACTGAGTGCTCTGACTGCAGCAGTGCAACATTTCCATCCTGTCAGCCACACACATACTAAGTGAAGCTTCACACACACATGTGCAACATCTGTCCTCTAACAGTGTCCCTCTGTCCTTCCAGAAAGAGAGCATGAACATCACCTCTGTCTGCGCGGTGTTGGTCACAAGGTTTGTTCTGGGCTTTTAAGTGGAGGCTGGAGCTTGTGAGTGATAGAAGCTGAGAGCTGTGTTTGCACATGCTCAGTGTGACAGGATGTTGGCTGCTGTGAAAGCTGAATGCTCTCTGGTTAGAAGTGATGTCACACATTAGGATAACTGTGCTCGCTCTCTGTCAGAGTACCAGGGCCTCGCTTTGACCACATGACTCTCAGTACACAGCATGATGTGTGCGCTGTAAACAGGAAGCAGAGGAGCAGGACTGAGGTAAACCTCTGGGGGATCAAACTGAGACTGAGCTCCAGATGTTTCCACATGTTTCTGCTCTGCATGTGTTTGATGATTATTTCAGGTATAGATGATGGAATATGACCAGTCTGATGTCAGCCTGCTTCTCTGACAGCGCCTCACCTCTCTGTGCTGCCCCCTGCTGGCTCTTATCATTACTGACTGAGTCCTTGCTGCCACTTTATTAGGTACAGCTTGCTAACACAGGCTCAGACCTGCTTTGCTTTCGGAGCTGCCTTAAACCTTCGTGGCTCAGATTCAGCGAGGTGCTGGAAACATCCCTCAGAGTCATGTGATCAGTGACGTCTGCTTCAGCACTGACAGATAGAAAAGTGCCTCCACATAAACAGGACATATAATAATAATAATCAAATGCTGATTTTCAGCTTTTCAGCCCTTTGTCTGGGTGCTAATCCAGCTGTGCGTGTTTGTGATGACAGTAAATAAATGTCAGACTTACAGCTCCTGTTTTACTGCATTAAAGTAATAAGATGACTTCAGCACTTTGACATGGATGGTAGTGAAAGCAGGAAATGACAAATGTAGCACAGCAGCAGCGTTTAACACGTCTGAGCTGGGAACAGAAACTCTGGTATGAACATCATTCATAAAACAGCTTCCAGTTTCTTTTGCCCGGCTACAGTCTGGATGGATTTGCATGTAAAGATGCAAAGAGACTAAAATGGTTAGTGTTAGGAGGTCAAAGGTCAGAGCTCCTGCGGGTCTGAGGGCGGCCTCACGCTGGAGAAGGATGAAGGAGTCTGACCTGAGCCAGTGTTTGACATGAACACATCAGCACTGCTATCAGTGAGCCTAACGACAGCCGTTAGCATCATTTCAGTGTTTCAGTCATTTAAAAACACTTCCTGTCACTGTGGTGGTTACAGTGACATCATGCAGTTTGTGTTTTGACCTCCAGAGGGCGACAAATCAGCACAGACACAGAGCTCCATTCAAACTTTGCTGCCATCAGTAATAATTCTTCAAATACAAACATCAGTTTAGTGTTGAAATATTTAAACGCTGCAGGAAGAAGAACAACAAAGTGATGACGGATGTTTGTCCTTCAAACAGGAAGCAGAAATAAATCACAGCCTGCCAGAGAGGAGGAAGTTCCCGAGGTGCACCTGAACGCAGCGCACAGTGTTTCGATGGTCCTTATTTTGAAGTTGTCCTCAAACGCCTCTCTGCGCGTTTCCTTCCTGCTCAAACTTCCCTTATCCCTTTTTTTCTGAGCGTAAAGTTTGCTGATCGTCTTTGTCAGGTAATGTAAATGTTCATGTTTGATTTCTTCACACAAGAAACTGTGTGCGTTTTTATTTCCGGTCTCTCCATTAAAGTCTACAGGGTCTATTGGCTGGTTTTGTGGCAGAAATATGATGGTGTACAGAAAGAGTTGAGCGCGCAGGAGCAGAAATGTTGAGAGTGCGAGCAACACATTGCGAGCGAGCGCAAATGCAAAAACTGAGTGAGAGGGGCTGCTGTTGTGTGTGTGGATAATAGCAAACACTGAAATACGTTTTTTGCACGCAGCAATGAATTTTTTTTTCACTCAAATTCAGCTTTTCTTCGCTCAAAATAAATTTCTCCTCAAAATGCAACACTTGCACCTGCAAATTTTTTACGTGCGCTCAGAATAGTGGCACAAAAATAACGCCATATAAGTGACGTGGAAACAGATGTTTCTGCGACAAACATAAAATATGCAGCGAATATTTGGTCTGTAGATGTCATTTCATGCTCTGCTCGCTCTTCTGTTGCTTTACTTTAAAGAGAAAAAGAAAAGTTTTCCATTATTCTCTCGGATGAAATGTTAAAGTAAATCTGTGTTCATACATCTGGAAACACGCATTGCTTCACAGGTCATTACGTCTCTCACACTGATTCATGAAGTCATGCAGCTGCTCACAGTGACGTCAGCGCTGAACAGCAGCACAGCTTCTCTCTTTTTTCAAACTTTATTAAGAACAACAAAACGGAAAATGGCGCACCATAAGTTGATGAGACAATAGAAAGGCTACCAGGGAAAATAAAAGCACCGCTCATATCTGCTCTCAGACTGTAATACAGAGGACAGAGAGTAACCATGGCGACAGGGAGACACTGGTGGCTCCCAACCTGGTAAAAGATTTCATTAAACCATGAAAAGTAAAGAACGTGCTGAAACCTGCTAAAATGTCCTGCATGTGCGAGTCTGGTTGATAGTAAAGACACGCGTGTAAGAGTGTCACTGATGAACTTAATAAAATGAGCATTAATCATCAGTGTTTATTCGCGTTAGGATGTGTGCATTTGTAAAATAGTTTTACTGTTTTCGGATTTTTTTGTGTTGTGTGGATTGAAACAGGACTTGGTGAGTCCTCAGAGGTTTCAAATCCCTGCACACATTTGTAAATGTTAGTAAACATGTGCACATGAATGATTTGTGTTTCCTCTGCAGGTGAAGGTAGAAAGTGTGTGTGAGCTGAATTGAGCAGCATGGATCAGTGTGAGGACAGAGAGGAGGGAGTCCCTCCCTCTAAAAGCACTCTGTGTGGGGAACATGAGAGCCAGACCAAAGCTCAGAGGTGAGATGACCATCTCTAACTGTCCATGACTCTTCTCCATGTCACAGCTCAGCACTCACATCACTGCTCCATCATTATTCACAGGAACCCACCTGGACCTCCACCCAGCTCTGTGTCCTTAAAGAGTAACCAGTCTGCAGATCGTCCCATTAATTTTAAAGTCTATGCTGCAGATAGGTGAGCTGTTAGTAACATTGTGTCTTTGATTTAAATGATTTTGATGTTTCCTGGTTTCTGAAAAGCACACAGGCACAGGTGTTACTGTCAGTTTATCTGTTTTAAGATGCATTTTGTGACAGAATTGTCTGTTTTTCACTATTTTAATCAGAGGAACTAAACGCAAACATGAACCTGGACCCAGCTGTGTGTCCTTAAAGAGTGACCAGTCTGAAGATCGTCCCATTAATTTTAAAGTCTATGCTGCAGAGAGGTGAGCTGTTAGTAACATGAACTCTTTGATGTCACTTTGCTGTCTGATTTAAATGAACTGTTTGATGGTGTTTCCTGGTCTCTAATCTGCATCTGAAAGGAAGTCACTGAGTGAGGGATTCCTTTATTCTGTAAAACATGTCCAACATTTAAACTCCTCACAGTAGGACCATCAATAACATCGACTCACCTCAAATGCATTTCATGTTAAAGCAATGGCCCTTTGAAAATGTAAGGTACAGATATTAGTTTAAAAATGTAGGGAGTAAAAGTAAATATTGTCAGAAAATAAAATTTAAATTTAAAAAATTATTTTTTTTTATCCCACATTATGACTCAATGTCTCCAAAGTGATATGTGATTAAAAGTATGTCATTTCTTTTAATTGAATCTAGTTTACTATGTAATTTAATGGACTTTTGTTTTTTTCTCCAATGGAGCTGTTGATATTAATGTAATTCCATAAGAAGTCAAATTAAAGTCGTGGTCACGAGTCAGAGGTGGTCAGGGAAGAGATTACTTCACTCACTTCATCAGTGTTGTTGGCAGTTCTCTGTACCACGTTCATGCAGGTTTCAGTGTTGTTCCTGACAAGGTGTAAACAGTCATTTCAGGCTCATGTAGAGACGTCCAAAATATTTTTCTCTAAGAGCTCAGTTCTTGATAATATCTACGTTAGGCAACATGTGTTACCTTGTTGTGTCTGGTTGATTTTCCTCTTTCTCATCCATGAAATGAAGAGAGGCTGTTGAATCATTACCAGGTAAACCTGCATCAAAGTCTTTGCAAAAATAATGTGTCAGTTAATCTGAAAAAATCAGCAGCTGATTTTCCAAAAACATCCAATCTTACATTAGAAACATATGGAGATGTTCACACATGATCCAGAATCAAGGTGAGTGATGGTGTAAGAGGAAATCTGTGTGCAGTATTTAGTGTTAGAAGCTCTGAATGGATGTGTGTGAGCTTTAAATGTTTGGCTGGAAAAAAGCTGCTGTGCTAATAAAGTTTATTTGAAGGCAGGAAGAAAAGCTGGTAAAAATACCAAATGTGTTAATTATCAGGCTGATCAATTTTATCATTAAGACAGGAGATTATCTGATGGATTATAAAAAATAATCTTTAAATCTGCATGAGAGTTTATTTTTTTTCCAGCTGTTTAAAAAAATGCAGCAGCCAGAATCTTTAGTACATGGATATTTGATCACATTTCCCAGTAATCAGTGTTTCAGTCATAAAAACACTTCCTGTCACTGTGGTGGTTACAGTGACATCATGCAGTTTGTGTTTTGACCTCCAGAGGGCGACAAATCAGCACAGACAGAGCGCTCCATTCAAACTTTGCTGCCATCAGTAATAATTCTTCAAATATAATCATCAGTGTTTGAGCAGTTATGATATCAGGGACAATCTAGACATGTGTGACAATACTGAACATGTCACATGACACACCTTAAACATCATGTGATCCACTCTCAGTCTGCACTTTCATTCATGACTTCAACAGGTTGAAATGAGCTTTGAAGAAACATTCAGTGAAATAAATCTTTCATCACAGGATTCATGTGAGCACCAGATGAACTTTGTACCAACAACATCTTCAGTAACAGAGTCTGAATTGGACGGTTGGTTTCAGCTCTGCTCTCAGTCTTTACTGCACAGGTGAAGGTAGAAAGTGTGACTGGATCTATAGACTGGAAACAGAGAAACTGACTGTAAATGTTTGTAGTATAAAAAAGTTTTGTTCCACAGGATGTCAGAGCTGAGCTGGTATTGGTTCACATTCGTAGTGACAATGTTTCATCACATTTCCTGTAGGTTGCCTCAGTGAACTTCAACACTGAACCAGTCTGACTATTTTGAAGGGAAATGAAACAAACAACAAAAAATCTGCACAGTGATCAGGATCTATGAAAATGTTGGACTGATTCAATTTGTCTTCTCTAAAATAACATTTTTCTCATTCCCATAAATCATTGATTAAATTATATTTTGATTGTGAATCACACTTTACTGAGTCAGTTGACATTTTTAACATAAATGATAACATAAATTCTTTGTTCATGCGTTCCTGTTTTTATGTGTGTGAACAGGAAAATAAGGTCCTGTTGACTCCGCTCCAACAGGAAGTGACATTGACTGTTTCCCACAGAGAGCAGAGTCATGTCACTCAGACTTTTAGTCACTGACAACATTCTTTTAAATATATTTTTTGGCCTTTTTCTGGCTTTATTAGATAGTTACAGAGAAGACTGACAGAAAAGCGGAGGGAAAGACATGCGGCAAACAGCCGTGGGTCGGATTTGAACCCGGGCTGGCCGCTCAAAACATTTAAAGATGATTTTATATCACAGTCTATATTTAAATAGAATAAATCAGGTGTTTATTTTAACCTGTTTAAATACATTTTGTTTTCTCTCAAAGTTTTAATATTACAGTAATGTGCTGTCAGTATGTAATAATAATTTTAATAACATATTTGAATAGGAATAACAGTTAGCATATAGATGTTGTATCAGTCTAAAGCATTTTGTCTCCCTACAGGAGTATAAAGTATAACTCTTAAAAGCTTTAAATGAAGCTAAATGGACTTTTGTCCTTTTTTAATATGAAAGTATAGAAGAACAGCACTGACTGTAACGCTCTAAATACAAACAGTTCATTTAGCTTCATCGTTTTATATTTTCTTATATAAAATATTTTTATTAATATTCTTTTCACTGTAAATAAAACAATAGATGCACTCTTCCAGATTCAAATGTAAAAGAGTGATAATCCCAGCAGGATTATCAAATATTTATTGCCTGGTAGTTTTAGTGTTTATTATTTGTTTGTTACTGATGTTCAACAGGAAACACAAAGACTTTGGAGCGTACTAATTTGTCCGAGGATTTAATTTTCTGTTCAGTGTGACCAAACTGAGTGACTAAGACAAACAGTTCAGCAGCAAAGTGGTAAGAAAAGAAATCGTATTTCCCTTGAACTTGTAAAGTAATCTTTGTTGAACCACAGCTGTTGCATCCTGGTGGCCTTCAGGTTTTTAGGCATGGTGGTACATCAATGTTTTATAGTGTTTGTTAAATCAAGTGTGTGTTCCACTTTGGACGGTGCTGTAAAAGTGGAGCACATTAAACGCTTTAATGCTTCAAACACATCCTGCTGTGAACTATGTGTACACACGGCTAAAGCACAAATTACTGCACACTGAAGCATTTCAAAGATAAAGGCCTGTTACATGAACACAAGAACATGTTACATGTGTGAAGTTCACATGTTAAACTCTGACAGTCACAGATATCATGCATGAACATCATGTGGTCCTAAAGTGTCTGAGTGAACATAAAAGAGCTTTAATAAAGTTTGATACTGAGGTCGGCAGTGAGCTGACTGCATTGTACTCAGAGCTGTTCCTAATATTCTGTCCATTTTTTGCTTTTTTATATATATATTGGAAGGTCTTAAATTTCAGAGTCAGCAGGTGAGATCAGGTTTCTCTGATCCCTGATGTGGATCATGTGACCTGGTTTCTAGGTTATATGACAGGTCAGAGGTCAGTGACTGTAACTCAGTTACTTCTGTTAATGTGAACTCACTGAGTGTTTGTGGTTTACCTCTCAGACTGACTGAAGTCCACAAGAAGATGATGATGATGGAGGAAGAGGAGGACAGAGCAGAGTTTGCAGGATCCAGCTTTACATCTGTGAGGAGTGACCTGTCCCAAGGTCGACATCCCGCCTTCAGTGGTGAACCTGGACCAACGAGGTCAGAGAGCTGAACTCACTGAGTAACAGAAATAATTCTGCACTGACATTATAATCAGTGTTGATTCTGTTTGATTTTCTGTGTTTGTGAGCTGAGAGGAAATGAAAATGAATTTGTAACAAAAATCAGTTTTGTCCAGTTTTCCTGTAAAAAGCTGAACTCTAATCTAAGAGGATGTTACTGACAGGAAACAGCTGCATCATCTGCAGTCTGTGTGATCACAGCTGCTTCAATCATGTTTGTGTCTGCAGAGGTCAGAGGTCACAGTCTGCAGGGTCCAGATGTCCGTCTGTGAGGAGTGACATGTCCAGAGATGAACCTCCATACTGCAGTGGTGAACCTGGACCAACGAGGTCAGAGAGCTGTGATGACTCCTTTACATGTTTGTGTTTCCTGGATAAATCTGACCTGAAACATCCTCAGATTGTTACAAAGATTCATTAAAAAGAAAACAATGAAAGAGAAAAGATCCAAATGTTAGACTTGGTCATTTGCTGTTTGAGGACAGTGATGCTCATATCTGTGGGGAACGTGTGACCTGAGTGGGTTCATGTTTGTCTTTAAAGAGCTGCTCTGATTCTCTTTGTGTCTGATCTGTTAAACAGTCTGAGAGGTCACACAGAGACCCAGCAGCTAAAGCCTGGATCATACTGGCTGCTGTTACTCCATCAGGACAACACTGAACCACAGTGGTGTGGATGTAGTGGATAAATCCCACCATACTGATGCTCAGAGTTAATCACAGGGAACAAAACCAGATGTTATCTTCAGTTTGTGACCTTTGGAGTGGACGATGCAGATTTCAATAGAGAATAAATGTTGTTGTTTTTCAGCTGTGAAAAAAGAATCTAATTTTCTGAACTTCAGAATTTATGATGCTGGAAAAAACATGAAGACTAACACAACATTTCCACTGTATTCATAGAATGAATGTAAAACTTTCAGACATTCATTAAATATACAAAATGTCTACAGAAGCATCAGAGGGTCAGATGTGAAGCACTCAGTGATTTTGATAAAATGACTCATCAGTTATTGATCTGTACTACACTGATCTACCACGTTAGTAAAGCTGGTGTTCTGGTGGTGGAGGGAGACCTCGGATCATGTTCTGGTTTTGGAGCAGTGATCTGCTGATGGTTCAGTTTAATGAGCTTCTTCAAAAATCATCCCTGACATCACCACTGAAAGGACGTCCATAAACTTACTAAAAATGACCCATATTTTCACAATCTGAGAGTCTAAAACTTGACAAACTTGATTCAGATGAAGTTATTTGAGCAGAAACTGCTGGATCTTTATCCTGTGCTTGATCTAATCCTTCATGGTTCCTCCACAGAGTGGACCAGCAGAGCTCAGAGGTTCCCAGTGGTCAGTCTGCCCAGCAGCATCAAACACAGCTGGACTCCATATTTATGGTCTGTACATGCACAACAACTACTTTTATTATTAATATTAATAATAATACATTTATTTATAGGTCCCTGTCAGACTCTGTGGACTAAATGACCAAAAGAAAACAAACTTTGAAATCAGACGGTCAAATGTGATCACAGGAAACGTTTTAAACATCGAAGCTTTAAACAAAAAACAAAGTGAAACAGTTTGTAGTTGAGATCAGTGGGAATGAAGCTGAATAACTGTTTCTTCAATAACTTTGTAAATGACAAATATGATGGAAATTAGCAGCATTAGCACTAATGATGTGAGTTGACACTCGGCTGTATTGAGACCACCACATTAGGTGGTCCTCAACTGTAATGGAAACCAGTGGATCCAGTCCAGTCGTGGCGACCTGTGGTGAGTCGATCTGAGCAGCTACTAATGGAAACGGGGCCATAGATGTGTTTGTGCTTAATAACAATGAATCACAAGATTTTTACATTACTGTTAAAATCTCATGTTGTTTGTTAAAGTGTGCAGTTCAGGGTGTGTTACTACAACTGTGGTTTGCTCACTTTCCAAAGACCCAGCCCCCATAAAAAGCAGCCAATCAGCTTCTAAGAGTTACACACCAACGCATATCTATCAAGTTAACTCTGGTCTAACACACTTGGATTTAGCTTGAAGAATGTTCCTGTACGAGGACTGAAAATGATTTAAAAAGCAGCCAAAGAACAACTTTGACACACCTTCATAAAGCCTGCAGAGCAAAAGAAAAACTAGCTGAAAGTCTGGCTGCTCTTATCAAAAGTACAGAGAAATTGTGGGGCGTTCAACACTTGTGCACAATATAAGAGTTTAAATAAATCTAAAGAATAACTCAAAATCCTACAATCATACTGAGAAAATCATCTACAGCTAACTATCCAAGTGGATTTGTTTAAGACAGCTCCATCTGCTGGTGGCCCTCTGCAGGTGCATGAAAGGGGCGTGTTTATAGTGAAAGTAGTAGAGAAAGTAAACCCCATGGGAAGGAGGAGGACTCTCAGCAGCTTCCAGCTCATATTCAGACATTTGACTTCTCACTGAAAGCAGAAAGTTTGAGTGTCTGTACCTTAATTAGAAGAGATAACATGGCCATAGTAATTAGAGTTGATGGAGCAATGCTGTCCTTGTAATGTAGTTTATGATTTTTATACATCTGTTTTTGGACAAGTCCAGTTTTTCTGTAGAGCCTCTCAAGTTGGTGACAGCAGTCAAAGTTCACGTGTAAACCAGAGCAGCAAATCAGGTCCAAATGTGTTGTTCACAGTGAGTGGGATCATCAGTGTGCTGCTATGTTAACATCCTGCAGCAGGATGTGTTTGGTCAGAGAATGGATAGATCACTAAGTCATTGTTGAGTTTAGGGGGATGGTAGACAGCTGGAGTAGGTTCAGCCAGTTGACACACAGTAGATAAAAATAACTGAAGGCAGGAGCAGACAACTGTATGACTTTCCACCTCTCACATAGATTATTGTCCCTGGGCAGCGCCACAGGGCTGGTAGATGTAAACAAACCTGGAGGAGAGGATTTATTCAACTGAGAAAAGTCACAGAGTTGTGTCTTGATGCTCAATCATCCACAAAAGTGAATCCCAAAAAGGTTGATTCTGTTCATCTGGACGTTTTCAGTGGGAGAAACGTTTCATCATCACAGTGACTTCTTCAGTCTCAGCTGACTGCAGGTTTCCAACCTTATAAACATGACATTTGCACAATGACTGAAACCAGCAGCACTGAGGGAACAATGGGCTGGGAGGTCAGTTCATTGATCATTGGTACGCATATTGTCAGGACCATTGATCAACAACCACTGATCAATGGCCATGAGTCCCATTCACAGAGAGTTGGGGAATGGCTGCAATCACAGCATTGTAAGATGGTGACAGATGTACCCTTAGGCCCCTCCTCCATTAAGAGATGGTCTTTCCCTTTTCACATAAATGGCCTCCTTGACTCCGCCCTCAAACCAGCGTTCACATTTACTCAGGGCCTTCTTTATGTGATGTTCTTCTGCTTCCCTGGCTGCTGTGTCTGTGGGGATGGTGTTTGTTCTGTGTTGTAGCGTCCTGATGACGCCCAGTTTGTGCTCCAGTGGATGATGAGAGTCAAACCTTAAACACTGATCTGTATGTGTAAACAGAGTGAACCTTTAAGACCAGCTGTCTGTACGATCAACTGAGTAGTGCAGGGCGATATGGAAAAAATATTTATCACGATATGAATTATTTTATATCACGATAACGATATATATCACGATATACCACCTGACCTGTGGTCATCTGGAAAGTATGCAGTCTGTAAAAAGTGAGTGGAGAGGGCGCAGTCTTTGTTTTGAGTTGCCGTAAAGCATGTCGCAAATCCGGGTGCACGTAAAGCAGCACCTTGTTGCAAAACCACAAGACGGAGTTTCTTTGCGAAAAATATCTTTTTTTATTTATACTTTATTTTCTCTTGCATAAAGTTAAGAGTATGTATAGTGAGAAGACAACACTAATATATTTGCCACAGGCTATTTAACCCTTTAAGACCTACCATAGAACCAAGTCCGCCAGAGCTTATCTTTACATTTTACATGCTGTGGAGCCATTTGTTGGAGCATTTCAAGTTGCTATACATCAATACAACCATTATAGCCCAAATTTTAATAATATGTATGCATTAAGTCCATAGTAACTACATAAATTGCAAAAAAGTGCAATAAACTACAAAAAAATTGAAAATCGTTTTTGTTTTGTTTTTTACATATATTTCTAGTTAGAGAAATTTAAGAGGCTTATCCCTCAAAACTTTAAATACAAAAAGGTTTGAAAAAAATAGTTTCCAACCACGACAAATTTATTTTGAGTGTCTTCATAGTTTTATTTTTGAGATACACTAATTTTTATATACTACAGGAAAAATGAAAATAAATATTATAATGCAAATTTGCAAAAGAAACACCATGTGCATCAAAATAAACTATTTCCAACAGTGTAATTTGACTTCTAAGCATCCCAGAAATGATACAGAAAAGCATAAAGTCAAACATGACTTTTAAAAACACCAACATAGGCTTTGAAGCTAAAAAACTATCCGGTTGTTCAGTCTGACGTCACTGGCCGTGTCTGGGCCTAAACTCTGCTGCAGGTCCATATATCAAATGGTCACTGTGGCATTACTGAGAGTTAAAACACTGTCTAAAGTCTTTCATCATTAATAAAATGATCAGTGTTCTGCTCTACCAGGTGTAACAATTGAGTTTAACATCCAGGCATCCATGAAAATGGAATTTATGACATTTAACGGAGTTAGAAGTTAGCAGGAAGTTAGCTCGCTAGCTTCCATCTAAATACAATATAGCACGTCCTGACTGCGGGGTTTAGAAACAAATTCAAACGTACAGCTCTGCTATCACTTCCAACATAAATGAAGACAGAAAACTAAACAGCAGTGACGTTTGTAGGGTTACTGAAGTTTGGCTAGCTGGTATATAATGATGTGCTACGTGACCGCTAGTGACACAGCTATGTTAGCATAATATAAACGCTAACTTTTTTCCCACTCGATAAAAGTTAACGTGAGGGTTCTCAGTGGTCAGGAACAAATGTAATCTCATGGCAGGATGCTGTAAACGGACCAAACTTCAGCCAGGAGAACAACTGAGATAATCCATCCACAATACGAGGTTAGTTATTCATATACTGCTGCATGGGCTGGGCTGTAGTTACATCGTAAGGTTTTAAAAACTGAGCTTAAATAAATGATTAGCGGTAATAAAAGCCGAGGGAGGTCAACGGTGATCACTGACTGTTTTTAGGAGCTTTTTGAGATTAAATAAAAGAAAATACAAAACATTAAACATGTTAACAACACAAAAGCCATATTAAACGCAGACTACTTTAGGCCCGGAAGTAGGATTCGTCGCGTCATCACTGAACAACCGGATATTTTCCGTGAAAATGACGCCACTTCCGGTTTCGGACAGGTAATGGCGGACATGCGATAGTTTGCGCTGACTTATATTCCAACGTAGGAAGTGTTATGAACAGCTGATCGGATCGGCAAAGCGTGTTGCTGCAAGTCTGGAATATTATGCTTTTGTTGCTGGAAGTGCTTTTCCTGCAATTTTTGCAAAGCTATATGTGGAAGGAAACCGTGACCTAGGGCAAGCTAATGGAATAAGATGTAAGTACAACTCCTACGGTTTCATATGCAAAACAAATTATTGCGCTAGCTTACGTGGTTCCAGTTCTACAGGGATTTAAAAATAGTTAGGCAAAACGGAGCGTGCCTGCTCCGACCGGTTGTAAAGGGTTAATGATATATTTTATGTAATAATTTATAAAATCAGGGTTAGAAACGATAGAAGACAAATGGCACGATAGACACTTTTCTATCGTCCACACGATATATATCGTCATATCGCCCAGCACTACAACTCAGTCACCTGAAACATCTCCAAATTTCTGGCTTCGATCATCAACCTGTTGATAGTTCAGCTCTGAACACCAGTGAAATGTTTCTCCCACTGAAATCGCTGCATTCATATGAACAGAATCAACGTTTGGGATCATGGAGTTGTGGAGAATGTCTCAGTTAATCAGATAAAGTCAAACTTATAACTGGTGAAGAGATCGTGGATGATATGCTCCTTGATCGCATAGAAGTGGATGTTGTGTAGACTGAAGTTCAGAGTGGGGGGTCATTCATAAATATTCTGTTCCAGCTGCTGGAGGACAACATCATCACTTTTGTGAAGAACGAGCTGAAGAAGATCCAGAAGGCTCTGAATCCAAATAAGCCCCAGTTCTTGGAGTTTCAGAGGAAGGATGATGATCAGAGGAGCAGCAGCAGAAAGGCATTTGTGAAGATCACAGTGGACTTCCTGAGGAGAATGAAGCAGGAGGAGCTGGCTGACCGTCTGCAGAGACGTAAGAGGATTTATCTAAAGATTTAAGCTGCTAAATAAATGAGAGACTTGTGACACCAGCGTGTTCAGTCATTTCTCAGTGGGTCAGAAAATGTCATCAGCATTTTGCAAAATAGGATTATTGAAGTTGTATTTTTATTATTATTATTCAGAACTTCCAGCTGCGGTTTGTCATCGTAACCTTAAATCTGCTCTGAAGAAGAAGTTCCAGTGTGTGTTTGAGGGGATCGCTAAAGCAGGAAACCCAACCCTTCTGAATCAGATCTACACAGAGCTCTACATCACAGAGGGAGGGACTGCAGAGGTCAATGATGAACATGAGGTCAGACAGATTGAAACAGCATCCAGGAAACCAGACAGACCAGAAACAACAATCAGACAAGAAGACATCTTTAAAGCCTCACCTGGAAGAGATGAACCAATCAGAACAGTGCTGACAAAGGGAGTGGCTGGCATTGGGAAAACAGTCTTAACACAGAAATACACCCTGGACTGGGCTGAAGACAAAGCCAACCAGCACATCCAGTTCATATTTCCATTCACTTTCAGAGAGCTGAATGTGCTGAAAGAGGAAAAGTTCAGCTTGGTGGAACTTGTTCATCACTTCTTTACTGAAACCAAAGAAGCAGGAATCTGCAGCTTTGAAGACTTCCAGGTTGTGTTCATCTTTGATGGTCTGGATGAGTGTCGACTTCCTCTGGACTTCCACAAAACTACAATCCTAACTGACCCTAGAAAGTCCACCTCAGTGGATGTGCTGCTGATGAACCTCATCAGGGGGGAACTGCTTCCCTCTGCTCGCCTCTGGATAACCACACGACCTGCAGCAGCCAGTCAGATCCCTTCTGACTGTGTTGACATGGTGACAGAGGTCAGAGGGTTCACTGACCCACAGAAGGAGGAGTACTTCAGGAAGAGATTCAGAGATAAGAAGCAGACCAGCAGGATCATCTCCCACATCAAGACATCACGAAGCCTCCACATCATGTGTCACATCCCAGTCTTCTGCTGGATCACTGCTACAGTTCTGGAGGATGTGCTGGAAACCAGAGAGGGAGGACAGCTGCCCAAGACCCTGACTGAGATGTACATCCACTTCCTGGTGGTTCAGGCCAAAGTGAAGAAGGTCAAGTATGATGGAGGAGCTGAGACAGATCCACACTGGAGTCCAGAGAGCAAGAAGATGATGGAGTCTCTGGGAAAACTGGCTTTTGATCAGCTGCAGAAAGGAAACCTGATCTTCTATGAATCAGACCTGACAGAGTGTGGCATCGATATCAGAGCAGCCTCAGTGTACTCAGGAGTGTTCACACAGATCTTTAAAGAGGAGAGAGGACTGTACCAGGACAAGGTGTTCTGCTTCATCCATCTGAGTGTTCAGGAGTTTCTGGCTGCTCTTCATGTCCATCTGACCTTCATCAACTCTGGGCTCAATCTGCTGGAAGAACAAAAGGCAACGTCTGTGTTGTTTAAATCATCTTTCCACCAGAGTGCTGTGAACAAGGCCTTACAGAGTCCAAATGGACACCTAGACTTGTTCCTCCGCTTCCTCCTGGGTCTTTCACTGCAGACCAATCAGACTCTCCTACGAGGCCTGCTGACACAGACAGGAAGTAGCTCACAGACCAATCGGGAAACAGTCCAGTACATCAAGAAGAAGCTCAGTGAGAATCTGTCTGCAGAGAAAAGCATCAATCTGTTCCACTGTCTGAATGAACTCAATGATCGTTCTCTAGTGGAGGAGATCCAACAGTCTCTGAGATCAGGAAGTCTCTCCACAGATAATCTGTCTCCTGCTCAGTGGTCAGCTCTGGTCTTCATCTTACTGTCATCAGAAAAAGATCTGGATGTGTTTGACCTGAAGAAATATTCTGCTTCAGAGGAGGCTCTTCTGAGGCTGCTGCCAGTGGTCAAAGCCTCCAACAAAGCTGCGTAAGTACATTTGTACTCATGTCTTTACTTTAACATCCAACTGTGTCAGAAATTTATTTCACCAGACTTTCTGTCTTTGCATAAATTTTTTCTCGTAAAGTTTTGGAACTGTAAGCTCCTTGATGACTCCAGAACTCAGTACACTCGAAATGCTGAATCCACCATAAACTCTGATCATCACTGCTGCTGTTATGTTATCAGTCTTTGTTTAAAAACTTAGGCTGCATGTGCCTGATGTTGAAATACTTTATATTCACACGCATTCTCCTTGATACATTTCTACTGCAGGTCTAGTTTTTAGTCACAAATGTTGGTGAGACACTTGCTTTTACATGCATTAAAGAAAGCATTTGAATTACTCAGTGAATCATTGCAGCCATAGAAACATCTTTAGTTACACTTTAAACTAAACTATGCCTCGGTCTTCCACAGTGTGTTTTTGTTTCTTTGTTGTTTTTGGCCTGCTCTCTCCCATCACTCCAAACTGGTTGCAGCGGATGGTCGTCTCTCCCTGAATCTGCTTTTCTTCCAGTTTTTCTTTCCTACTGTTGTCAAAATGTTGGTACAGAATTGCAGCACCTCAGTTCATCTTTAAT
Organism: Oreochromis niloticus; assembly: GCF_001858045.2. Lineage (NCBI taxonomy): Eukaryota > Metazoa > Chordata > Actinopteri > Cichliformes > Cichlidae > Oreochromis > Oreochromis niloticus. The sequence goes on from NW_020328614.1 coordinate 360,294, forward strand.
CTGAAACCAGCTGTTTTAGCTTCTTCCCCTTTAAGCAAACCTTCCCTGGTCATCTCTGCTGTGGTTGCTATAAAATGTAATCTTGATTAAAAAAAACTCAAGTCTAACTTCATGCCATATTTGGCAGCATGGTGCCTGTTTGTCAGCCTTTGATGATTTACTGTACAATACAAAGCGCCTTGAGGTGACTTTTGTTGTGATTTGGCGCTATATAAATAAAATTGAATTGAAATTGAAAACAATTGAATGATAAACTGCACCACAGTTTCTAAAGCAAACCTTCTCATCACTATTGGTTATTTTATTGATCTTAATTAGAAGTTAAACAGATTAATGTCAGCCTTTAGTAGGGCTGCCACGACTAGTCGATTAGTCACGATTACGTCGACTATCAAAATCGTCGACGACTAATTTAATAGTCGACGCGCCGTTTGAAGCTTTTTAAGATCCCAAAAGACGCACGAATGAGTAGTAGGATTTAAGAGTGTAATAACGGACTGAAACAGAAGATGGCAGCACTGCATGTACAAGGATGCCAGCTGCTGTTAAACCCTGAAGAAGAAGAAGAAGCTGTGTCCCGTATCGTAGCTGTGTCCAAATTCAGGAACCGCATCTATAGTTCAGCACCACTGAAACAAGAACCTTTTCCTAGCAGTCTATAAAACACATGATGAGCAGAGTTTTCCTCTGTGTGTTGCATATCTATTTGTGGATTTATGCATGTATATATTCTTCCTGTTCACCTTGGACACACAACAGCCCTCTGTTTGTTGTGATTGGATCTAGAACACAATTCAGCCATCATATCCTAATCTAGATGATTTTTAAGGTGGTATCTGGGACGAAAGGTCAAAAATCAGCTTGGATGGCCTGTACTATATAATGGTCTTCGTTGCACCACATTGATAGCCATACAGGGTGGCTCAATTCTTGGGCAAGAAGACCGAGGAGTGAGCCACCCTTGATCAAAGCTTGGTCATTTAAGCTCAGCGTTTTTCCCCTTGTTGGCTGATGTTAAGTTTTTTTTTTATTTGTTATCTGACTTATACTCATTCTCATCATTGTCTTCACATTAACTCACACACTGCTGACTTCTGCTATAGCTTACCTGGCTGAGCAGGTGAACCGTGTACTGAAAGTTAGAGTCGTGACTCCAGGGCCTGGTTTGAGTCTCCCCAAAACCATTTCCTGTGTGTCTATATTCCCACTTCTCCCTCCCTTCCTGTCTTCTCTGTCCTATACAGTGAAGACAAAAGGCCTCAAGTTCTGAAAACTCTTCCCCTTCATCATCTTCCAAATCATCTCTCTCATCTAAAATCAGCAGTATTCTCTGAGTTGAGAATCTTAGAACAATCTTGAATGATAAGGATCCAAGTGGGTAAAGTTAATTATTTGTTGTGTTACTATTTGCAGCTGGGATAGAGTGTGAAAAACTCTCGGCTGCCAAAATTACATCCAGTTTAGAAGAAAAACATTGAAGTGTTTGTTTCATCATCCTTCACAACTCATCCACCAGGTGTCACAAACTGCAGCAGAACAGTACAAAGCATGTCATACTGAATAGCTGCAACGACCAGAGTTTTACTGACCTTTGGTATTTCTTGACAGCATGAGTGTAATATTTACTGAACAGAGTCGTCTTCTGTAATGTTTTCAGATTCAGATTCAGAACACTGTATTTATTTTCAAGGGGCAATTAGGATACTGACCTTGCCAATCGTACATACAATACACAAATACATTACATTGTGGAGACAGGTCAGGCTAGGTAGCTGACCGGTCAGCTGCACAAGCAGCGACCCGGAATCGGACAGTGGAAAATGCACAACATCAGGGAAGTAAAAAGAAAAAAGAACTCCCCCCAGACTGAGCTCCAACAGGGAGATCAGTTTGAGAACGGAAAAAATAACACCTCAGCGCAGAGCACATGAAAACTCTTAATACACCATAGAAACACATGGCAAGCAACAGGGATGGGTAAAAGGAGAAAGATAGCCGGTGTAGACAGTACATCTGGGCCTGCAGCCTATGCGCTGGTCCCCTTTGACCCACCGTCTACATCGGGAGGGGATAAGCTTTGAAGGCGTTTGGAAGGGGAGGGAGGATGAGTGTGTATCTGCATGTGTATATGTGTGTGTGTCCTGAGTTCAGCTGAGACAGTGTCCTTCACCCTGTCAGGCTAAGTAAACAGTCTTCCAGCCAACCCAGGTGGCCTTGCTTAGGGTGGGATGGAACAGTCTAAACACTCTGTTATCAGGGTGAGATTTGTTATGTTCAGCACCAGCCTTGAGACCACAACTGGCGCCGGTATGTTAGTCGTATGAAATGATACGGCTAACATAAGGCTTGTCCCGATAAGCCCGGGACAAGCCAGCTCCGATCAGCAAGAACCCTTTGCTGCTGTGAATGTCCGTGTTGCTATATTTCAGTATCAGGCTCAAAATGTACAAATGGATCTGAGAAGATTACATTTCCAACCATGAGTCAGAAATTATGTTTCTACTAGTTTTACAGTTTGTTTTCATGTCTTCTGACTCAGAAGGTGGAGCAGGTGGTGCTTACAAGGAGTAAGTGCTGATATGACGCACAGTTGTGTTTTAATGAAGCTATTTAGTTAACCAATAATTGTATTGCATGCTGGCATTTAAAAAAGGGTTCATTTGACTGATTTAATTAATTTGTTTGTTTGTTTTGTTCCAGACTGAGTGGCTGTAACCTCTCAGAGAAAAGCTGTGATGCTCTGTCCTCAGTTATCAACTCCCAGTCCTGTAGTCTGAAAGAACTGGACCTGAGTAACAACGACCTGCAGGATTCAGGAGTGAAGCTTCTGTCTGCTGCACTGCAGAGTCCACATTGTACACTGGAAACTCTCAGGTCAGGATCCAAACATCCCCACTGCTGATCATTGAATGATATTATTGTATAAACAACCAAGCTTTATAGAATTGGCAGGTGACGTTTTCTTTATCTTTGGATGGCTTAGGAGATTCTTAATTAGTGTCTGAAGATTTTTTTACAGTTTAATAGAGTTTCTGAAGTAAGTGATATTTATGTGTTTACTAAAGTACAGGAGTAGGAGGTTATGTGTAGTATAGAGGAACCCAGACCTCAGCTTTGTCTCCTGGATTTCTGTTGCTGCTGTTGCAATATCCCCTCATTGTTCCCTTCAATAGTCTCCCCACTGTAACAAATCAAAGTGTTACTGTATAGATTCATGTTTTAATGTTGCCATGTGGTATTAAAACTAAAAGCCATGCTTCGTACACCCACATGGTTCAGTCACAGAGTGTTACGCCCCTGTCTAGGGGTGCAGGAATGCAGCAGGTTTCTTGTGCCTAAACTGAAGCGTGACTCCGGGGTGAGCAAAGGCCAAAATAATAAACAAAACCAGCTTAATCAGTCAAGGGGGTGCTACCTAAACCCTACGTGATGACGGAAACTTTTGGCGATATGCCTCAAGAACTAGCTCATAAGCCCTCAAAATAGTGGATTTCACAGTTTCATAACCCAGACTTTCATCAATGGATAAGCTTGCACACACTTCCTGTGCTTTCCACACCAATTTACACTGCAACAACAAACCCCACACATCCATGGGCCATTTTAAAGTGGTTGCGATGCGTTCCAATGCATTAAAGTAAGAATCAACCTCACTTTCTCTGAAAGGTGGCACTGAAGCAATTTGCTTGCTTGCCTTTGTGCATCAATCCAACTTATCCATGGTGGGTCGCAGTGCAAAATCATCCACATCAAAAGTCATTGTGACTAGTTTACCCCCAACACTACAAGAAAAACCGCCAACCAAAAACTGTAGACAACCTAAAAAAAACAATGAGCAAAAGAAAGAGCGGACGAGCCCCCACTTTATGTTACGCCCCTGTCTAGGGGTGCAGGAATGCAGCATAAGTTAAAAGAAAATTGACCCTGCTAGGGCTGTTCGATATAACGATATATATCGGATGACGATATGAAAACGTCTATCGTTTCATTTTACGCTATCGTTTGTTTCGTGGTGTCGCAAAATAAACTGTTTACAGCAATATGTTTTCACTGTTTTGATGGTCACTGCAGTGGCTATATTAATTTCTTAAAGTTCTCTCTTTCTCTTATATTTAAATAACCACACTACAGACGGACAAGCGACTGTTTTTATGCGTTGTCGTTAGCAACAACGACGGTAAAACCATCGCCTGGCTCCGCCGTCTGCTTGTTTATTTTCCACATAAACCTTTCACAATAAAGGTGAAGATCCTGTTGAGATTTTTCAAAATAAACTGAATCACGTGAAAGATGCAGAGTATTTACGGATGAGAAGCAAAAAAGAGCCGTCAGGTGCTAAAAAATAAACCTTAGACTCAAACGTTAGAACAGGCTTTTCCCCGCAGCACGCCGTGTAATGATTACTCACAAAGAAAATGGCGGCCGTTACAAATTATGTCTAAAAATGTATCGTTTCATTCATCGGTCAAAACACTTGACTCCAGGTACACGACGCCCAGCAGAAAACACTTCATGCAAGTTGAGCTGCCCGAGATTCACAGAATTTACAGAAAATGTAAAATTTTTCTGATATATATCGTTGTCGGGATGATCAATGTTTTATATCGGGATATGAGATTTTGGTCATATCGCACAGCCCTGGACCCTGCCCTGGTCCCCATAACCATACACAGGAAAACCAACTTCTTAGTGAACAGTGGTTTATTGTGCCTAAACTGAAGCGTGACTCCGGGGTGAGTAAAGGCCAAAATAATAAACAAAACCAGCTTAATCAGTCAAGGGGGTGCTCCCTAAACCCTACGTGATGAAAAGAACAAACCAAAGTCAAATGCTACCCCTAACTCCCTAACTGAATAAACAGGAGAAAATAATACAGGAAGTAACAAGGCAGCTCACCCCTTCGGCTTCAGTGACTATTTACATGTGACTCTAAACTACACACTGTTAAATTCTTCCAATTCTTTCATCTTTGGGCTGAAGGAAGGACAGCACTCGGTGTATAAATGCTCAATCAACAATCTTTTTATTCCATACAATTCTTATTATTCCATACAACACTTTTGAGCATAAACTATCCGGAGGGGAGATGAGCGCATGAGGGTATCCGCCTGATCTCAACGTGTCTGAGCGTTTCTCACATTCTTATAGCTTCAGCCCCCCCTCCAAAGTCATAAAACCTAAACATCCACATTCTTTCTCTCTCTCCTCTCAGTGAGCCTAAGTTATGACCTTGGCTTCCTGTGCTGTATGTTCTCAGCTGTAATGCATCATAGAACAATATCATTCATCCACAATAAATCAGCAGTCTAATGTAATACAAATCAGTCCAATAAATCTAATAGTTATCACCTCTTCAGGAGAATAATGCAAACTAAAACTACATAATAATTTCACAATCTTTAATTAGGGGTATAATGTTGCATAAGATAATATAATAATGTAACAACACTATATACAGAAACTCAGCAATCCTCCGGAACACACACACACACACACACGAGTAACACAGGGTTTGGAGGCCAAGGATGGGTCTGCTGCTGCTGTCAGTTGCTGCCCTGGGACAACTGCTGTTGACAGGTTTTCAAAGCAACCACATGATCAGGGGGCCAATCAACAGCCGTCAGCTTCTCCAATCAGGGACCTGCAGAGACTTAAAGACACAGACAGGCAGAAGAAAAAAAAGCCACCAATACACATTATGGCCAGGGCCGTAACACACAGTAACTGATGGTAAATAATGTTTGTTGTGCACATCGTACAGGTGAGCTGCTCCACACAGATCTCAAGTTTACATGCAGATTTGAATGTAGGGGATCATAATCATAATAATAACTAACCACCACCTCACCATTTGGGTTGATAGCTGTATGTTTATTGGTGCAGTCATTTTCTTCTTCCTCCATTTCTACCTTATTCTAATCAGATTAAAAGCTGCACAGAGACAGGCACTGGACATGTTTAGCCTAGCTCAGTACAAGGACTGGAAACAAGGGAAACGGCTCCCATTGCTGGATCAAAACATGAAAACAAATCTGAAGTAAAGTTTTATTGAAGTGAACTGTGGTGGTGCTTGACAGGGAAAAGGGGAATTATATGTCTTATTGTAAATATAATTATGTATGTATTAACAAAAGTAACAACTAAAATGTTCCAGCTGAAAAAAATGAAATCAGTTCTGTTTTAGTTTATGAGCTCTGTTTGTTTTCTTTACATTTCCAACCTTTTATAGTGAAATGAACTGCTCATTCCTGTTTACGTGACCTGCATAAAACAATACACAGCACATCAGGCTGAACATGGAAAGGAAGCATCACAGTACAGCTTCACTGAAGCTTTAAAGTCTCTTATATGAAATGAGAAATGAAGCAGCCAGAGCTAATCTGGAGGCTGTAGCAGCAGCTCACAATCACAGTGGATTTCCACTCATGAAAAAGCCAGCAGCTCATCCTGCTCAACATTTCCTCAGCAACTTTAATGGAAGTGTGATGTTTTCAGCTGGAGTGATGGTCAGGGTGGCCTCCCTCTCCTCTTCTTCGCCTCTTCCTCTTTCATTTGTAAAGCCACTTCTGCTGCTTTCATTCATTTGGAAGTCCTGTAGCTGAGTTTGGCAACAACTAACAGCCTCGGCAGCAGAGGGGAGAAAGGCTGTAACACCACCACTTTACTCTATTCTACCTGTCACATCATTTTATCAGGAAACAGATATATGCTCATTTTTTTTACTGTATTTCGCTTGAAGAGCTAAAACATAAGAAAATCAAATGGTGGTTTATTATTGTGTTGGTTTAGTTTCCTTTCTCTTAGGCTACGTCCACATGTACACGGGTATTTTTGAAAACGGAGATTTTCCGTTTTCGTTTTAAAAAATAATCCCGTCCACACGTAAACGCAGAAATGAAGGAAAACGCTGCTAGGAACATGCCAAAGCAACAGGTGGCGATATATTCCTAACCGTGTAGAAATGTTGGCCAATCAGAAGTCTAGAAGCCTCGGTAGGAAATAGTAAACAAAGATGGGGCATAGAAGCAGAACCGAATCGTATGTGTGGAGGGACAGTAACTGTGTGTGTATATGTAAGCATTTAAACACTGCAGAGAGTACAATTAACAGTAACAGCATTGTAGAAATTCATTTCACCGAAACAATAATGTGGCGCACAGTGTGACGTCAAAAAAGGCGCACACCTTTGACGCTGCGTTTTCTCCGTTTTTCTCGTCCACACATAAATGCAAAAACTGAGTTTTCGAAAATATCCACCCTGGCAGGCGTTTTTCAAATCTCCGTTTTCAGTGACCGAAAACGCCGTTTACGTGTGGACGAAAGGTACAAACGCATAGAAAAATCTCCGTTTTCAAAAATACCCGGGTACGTGTGGACGTAGCCTTAGATGGAGCCCAGCTGTGCATGGCCCCTGGGCCTGTGGTCAGAGTGTGTGTTGGATAATCCGGCCCAGGATGAGGCCAAAAACTGAAATGGGATTAAATGTCTGTCACACATTTGAGCCTATTTTAAAAACATCCTTCATAAATACTGAGTAATAATTGGACTCTCATACAGTGAAACAAAGGCTATGTTCACACTACAGGTCTTAATGCTCAATCCCGATTTTTTCGTCAAATCTGATTTGTTTTTGTCTGGTTGTTCACACTACAAATAAAATGTGAAAGCAAACGTGCTCTAGTGTGAACGGTTCGTGGCCTGCATGCGCAAAAGAAGATGTCAAACACAATGGACTTTGTCTACGGAAGAAAAAATGGGGCTACAGAGCTAGTAGGTGTTGTTGCAGCAGTCTATCAATTTCTTTAGAATCGTCTCTCCATATGCTAGTCAAGTCCAAAACCTCAAATTTCTGTCCATTAAGTCACTCTGTCTCCAGTTTCCACCACCATGCTTTCTCATTTGTCTTCTCCGGCGCTGATAATTAGTGTTTGTCTTGTGTGAGTTACTTAAAAGACAGATTTAATGTGACATGACCATTCAAACTGCAGTCAGTTTCTAAAACATCAGATATGTATGAGATTCAGTACCACATATGAAAGTGACCTAGGTCGGATTTGAAAATATCGGATCTTCAGACTGTCATACCATGATCGGTTTCACCTGCAGTGTGAACGTAGCGTAAAATGCCTTTACACATCAGGGTAATCGTCCTGTTCAAGTCCAACAATATATGTTTGTAAAAACATGTTTGTAAATCATTTTGTTTGGTTCATGAGGACAATAATTCAATAATTTCCTGCTAATACACAACATTTCATCATATTTCCTCATAACCCTCTTTTGCCTGACAATTTGAATCACATTTGAATTTACAATAAAGGATCCACAGAGAGTGAGAATAATGACTGACTCTTGTGTGAAAAGTGCTTGAAGCAAATTTGTGAGTTCCATTTTCTAAACTTCTACATTCTGAACCTTCTTCAGCTCTAAATAGATTATGAATTACTGAATGATTTCAAGCTCACACTTTGTCTAATAAACTTACATCTTTCATTCTTTATACAGATTGATGAGCTGTGGTTTGTCAGAGATCAGCTGTGATTATCTGGCAGCAGCGCTGAAGTCCAACCCCTCGTATCCCAGAGCACTGGACCTGAATGGAGACTACAACAACCTGCAGGATTCAGGAGTGAAGCAGCTGTGTGTTCTTCTGGAGAATCCACGATGTCGATTTGAAACTCTGAGGTCAGTCACCATGTTTTAGTTGTGCTGAGATGAATATGATGTGAAAGTTGTGCCGACACTGTGCATCAGTAGGCCCACAGACCTTTATACAGGAAGTCTTGTTCGGCTCTTTGTAGAACTTCTGGTCCCTGATCCTCTGAGTCTTACTCAGTAGATAATGCAGAGTTCTGAGCTGATGTGGGTGAGAGGACTTAGGCGGGGGGGATTGCAGTCCATAAAGACAATATTCATTTGTAAATGATTAACTAACAATCTTGTAGTTAAAGTGCCTTGGCATTCTTTGGCAATATTGTAGAAAATGTTAAACTTAATCATCATCTTGGCCTCTTCTGACGACCTGTTTGCTGCTGCCTGTCGCTGAAAGGCAGTGGGGAGAGGGGACACTTGGGCAGTGCATTTATTGCAGCATATAATGTGTTTTCTGGATACACTGTGCTTTTTCAGCATTCACAGATTGATGGCACTGTGTCAGAGCACTGCCTATGAATTTCAGACGGATCAGGCCTTAACAAAAAAGTTATCAATAGTTCTTTTCATCTTTTCTTATTACCCACAGCTACATCCACTTCTGTCGGGCCTAGGCTGCTCACTAGGGCTGGGTATCATCACTGATTTCTATAATCCATTTGATTCCGGTTCTCAAAGTCCTGATTCGATTCAATTTAGCCTCAGACAGTCAGAAATATTATAATTCTGATCATTTATCAGTACTGATACACATGAGACTTCATCAGAATTGTGAACATCACAGCAGATGCCTTTGTGTCAAAGTAACTGAGAATAAAACACAGAAAAACATGAAGGAGATTTTCCTGGCCTGGATTTTTATAGCAGATAACCTTAAAAATATTCTGCAATATTCTGCAATTTTGCATAATTTTAAAGTTTAAATTTCTTAATTACTGAGCAGCAGAAACTAGTCTTTCTTGTCTGAGGTCATTTAAGTAAAAAAAACCCCAAAACAATAGAAAAGAAAAAGACAGCGTCCAACAGCGCTGTAAACAACGGTAGACTGGTGGGTAATAAGCGAATGAATGATGCTGAAAACAGAGATTTGAGATGAGAAACTGTTCTTGAAGTACAGGGAGAGAGGGAGCTGTGCATGAAGTGTGATTTTTATCGTGGTGGAAGCAAAACAGCAAAAGTCAGAGGGAATTCATGACGACATTGATCAAATGTGAAGCGTAGTTTGCTGTTTCTTTTGCTGCTGGCTCGGTGAATTATGGTTGAAGAGAGAAAAAACCTGCAGCTCAGAATCAGCGCAAAAAAGACGTAAATGCAGAGTGGACCCGACGCATCAGAATCGGTGAGCTCTGACAGCGTGTAAGTCTACGGGCCATCGGGTGAGAAAGCCAAGGAAGAGAAAGCTGATTCTGATGCGTCGGGTCCGCTCTGTGTTTACGCCTTTGTGTGGAGTCCGTGTACCTGCTCTCATTTGCTGTTTGATGGTTGTTGAAATAGTTTTGTGAGCTTTAATCTGAGTATCTGGCGTTTCTGGCAAAACACAGTTATATTTAAAAGTAGATTCAGGATTTAATGAATTGATATCGCTTTATTCAAGCTACTCACCTCTCTCTTTCCACCTGCACTTTCAACTGGACCATAGCCAATCAGAGAGGTCCTGCCCCTGACTATCTCTTGATATCCTGGACATCCTGATAATAAGGAATTACAGTAGTCCAGCCTGGAAGTAATAAATGCATGAACTAGTTTTTCAGCGTCACTCTGAGACAGGATATTTCTCATTTTAGAGATGTTGCACAAATGGAAGAAAGCAGTCTTACATATATATTTAATATGTGCGTTGAAGGACATATCTTGGTCAAAAATGACTCCGAGGTTCCTCACAGCATTACTGGAGGCCAAGGTAATGCCATCCAGAGTAAGAATCTGGTTAGATACAATATTTCTAAGATTTTCAGGGCCGAGTACAATAACCTCAGTTTTATCTGAATTAAGAAGCAGAAAGTTAGCGGCCATCCAGGTCTTTATGTCTTTAAGACATTCCTGCAGTTTAACTAAAGGTGTGTGTTATCTGGCTTCATGGACAAATAGAGCTGGGTGTCATCTGCATAGCAGCGAAAATGTATGTGATAGGTTTGTAGCTTAAACCTATTCGCTGGAACGTTGAAGAAAATTTAATTACACAGCAAAGCAAGACACGAGTAGGCAAAGTTCTTTATGTTTCTTGTGCACGGGAGAGAACTGGACAAACGCCGTTCCTTCGCTTGACCCCAGTTGCTCTCGTCTGCTCCCCCGTAACACTGTTCTTTTATTACATTACATGAATATACATAGGTTCATTAACATATGACGTCTACATACACACAAGGAATACCTTGCCTGTGCGGTGTGTGTGTGTGTGTGTGTGGGGGGGGGGGAATCAGAGTGTGACCCCATAACTGACTTCCCTAAACCTGCTGGTCTGGAAGTCCAGCAGTTCATATAAACAAAAGGCACTTAGACTAAAACAGATATACATGTGTGTGCCTGCCAGAGTGCTCTGGGAGGCACACAGAGTCTCCACAGATTACTAAGGATCAAACCTCTATGAACATGACATTGATTATAAAGCTCTAAGCATATATGAGTAGATATTTCTAAGCATAAATGACAATCAACAATACAAATCTAACAGTATGCTATGTCTTCTAATGATACTGCCTAAGTGAAGCATGTATAGAGTGGCTTGCAAAAGTATTCGGCCCCCAACTTTTCCACATTTTGTCACATTACAGCCACAAACATGAATCAATTTTATTGGAATTCCACGTGAAAGACCAACACAAAGTGGTGTACACGTGAGAAGTGGAACGAAAATTATACATGATTCAAAACATTTTGTACAAATAAATAACTGCAAAGTGGGGTGTGCGTAATTATTCAGCCCCCTGAGTCAATACTTTGTAGAACCACCTTTTGGTGCAGTTACAGCTGCCAGTCTTTTAGGGTATGTCTCTACCAGCTTAGCACATCTAGAGACTGAAATCCTTGCCCATTCTTCTTTGCAAAACAGCTCCAGCTCAGTCAGATTAGATGGACAGCGTTTGTGAACAGCAGTTTTCCGATCTTGCCACAGATTCTCGATTGGATTTAGATCTGGACTTTGACTGGGCCATTCTAACACATGGATATGTTTTGTTTTAAACCATTCCATTGTTGCCCTGGCTTTATGTTTAGGGTCGTTGTCCTGCTGGAAGGTGAACCTCCGCCCCAGTCTCAAGTCTTTTGCAGACTCAGAGAGGTTTTCTTCCAAGATCGCCCTGTATTTGGCTCCATCCATCTTCCCATCAACTCTGACCAGCTTCCCTGTCCTTGCTGAAGAGAAGCACCCCCAGAGCATGATGCTGCCACCACCATATTTGACAGTGGGGATGGTGTGTTCAGAGTGATGTGCAGTGTTAGTTTTCCGCCACACATAGCGTTTTGCATTTTGGCCAAAAAGTTCCATTTTGGTCTCATCTGACCAGAGCACCTTCTTCCACATGTTTGCTGTGTCCCCCACATGGCTTGTGGCAAACTGCAAACGGGACTTCTTATGGTTTTCTGTTAACAATGGCTTTCTTCTTGCCACTCTTCCATAAAGGCCAACTTTGTGCAGTGCACGACTAATAGCTGTCCTATGGACAGATTCCCCCACCTGAGCTGTAGATCTCTGCAGCTCGTCCAGAGTCACCATGGGCCTCTTGGCTGCATTTCTGATCAGCGCTCTCCTTGTTCGGCCTGTGAGTTTAGGTGGACGGCCTTGTCTTGGTAGGTTTACAGTTGTGCCATACTCCTTCCATTTCTGAATGATGGCTTGAACAGTGCTCCGTGGGATGTTCAAGGCTTGGGAAATCTTTTTGTAGCCTAAGCCTGCTTTAAATTTCTCAATAACTTTATCCCTGACCTGTCTGGTGTGTTCTTTGGACTTCATGGTGTTGTTGCTCCCAATATTCTCTTACACAACCTCTGAGGCCGTCACAGAGCAGCTGTATTTGTACTGACATTAGATTACACACAGGTGCACTCTATTTAGTCATTAGCACTCATCAGGCAATGTCTATGGGCAACTGGCTGCACTCAGACCAAAGGGGGCTGAATAATTACGCACACCCCACTTTGCAGTTATTTATTTGTAAAAAATGTTTGGAATCATGTATGATTTTCGTTCCACTTCTCACGTGTACACCACTTTGTATTGGTCTTTCACGTGGAACTGGCTACAGTGCTGAAGAGAAACCTGGGGTTGTTGTTATTTTCTTCAATCAGTGACGAATAGTAAGATGTTCTGGCTTTGCGGAGGGCTTTCTTATAAAGCAGCAAACTATTTCTCCAGGCTAAATGATGATCCTCTAAATTGGTGACACACAATTTCCTCTCCAGCTTACGAGTTATCTGCTTTAGGCTACGTGTTTGAGAATTATACCACGGAGTCAGGGACTTCTGATTTGAGACCTTAGTTTTCACAGGAGCTACAGTATCCAGAGTCGTACGTAGTGAGGAGGTAAAATTATTAACAAGATAATCGACCTCTGTTGGAGTAGCGTTCAGATAGCTGCTCTGCTCTATGTTGGTACAGGGCATTGAAGATGATAACAGTGGGTGGATTATATTCTTAAACTTAGTTACAGCACTTTCAGAAAGACATGTGATAAAGTCTACTCTCCACTGCTGTGTAATCAATTATTGTAAATGTAAATGTTATCAGGAAATGATCAGACAGCAGAGGGTTTTCAGGAAACACTGTTAAATGTTCAGTTTCTATGCCATATGTTAAAACAAGATCTAGAGTGTGATTAAAGTGGTGGGTGGGTTCTTTTACATTTTGAGAGAAGCCAATTGAGTCTAATAACAGATTAAATGCGATGTTGAGGCTGTCATTTTTAGCATCTACATGGATGTTAAAATCACCCACAATAATTATTTTATCTGAGCTGAGCACTAAATCAGATAAAAAGTCTGAGAAATCAGAGAGAAACTCTGTGTAAGGCCCAGGTGGACGATAGATGATAACAAGTAAGACTGGTTTCTGAGTTTTACAGCTGGGGTGGACGAGGCTAAGCATCAGGCTTTCACATGAATTAAAAGTCTGTCTTTCGTTGATTAATAGGCTGGTGTGAAAAATTGCTGCCACACCGCCCCCTCGGCCTGTGCTTCGAGGTTTCTGGTAGTTAGAATGACTCGGGGGTGTTGATTCATTTAAACTAACATAATGATCTGACTGCAACCAGGTTTCTGTAAGGCAGAGTAAATCGATTTGTTGATCAATTATTAAGTCATGTACTAACAGAGACTTGGAGGAGAGAGACCTAATATTTAATAATCCACATTTCACAGTTTTACTCTTTCGTTCAGATGTGGATACTGTATTGTTCTTTCTTTGTGATTTTTTATGTTTAAGTTGTTTATTGCTGGTTTTTAGTTTGTTTTTTGTCTGTTTAGGAGCTGACACAGTCTCTATGGAGATGTTGTGTTTTTTTTGGGGGGGGGGGAGTGTAAGACTCTCTGCTTCCTGGTCCCAACTCTGGATAGTCATATTTTGGGGGGTTTAATAAATTGGTCCATATTTCTAGAAATGAGAGCTGCTCCATCCAAAGTGGGATGGATGCCGTCTCTCCTAACAAGACCAGGTTTCCTCCAGAAGGTTTGCCAATTATCTATGAAGCCCACATCGTTTCTGGGACACCACTCAGACAGCCAGCAATTTAAGGAGAACATGCGGCTAAACATGTCACTCCTGTTGCCGAGCGGAGAAAGACGGTTAGACACATGAACAGGTTGGTGGTGTACCTGGGGCTTCTGTTTAGGACTATGCTTCCTCCTCACTGTCACCCAGCCGCCCTCTTTCCCCAGCTGCTTGGGGTCTGCCGGGGAACAGCTAGCGGGGCCTACGCTATCTTCGGCTGCACCAGCTACAGGGGCCTGGCTAGCTACGGGTGAATGAAGGGTGCGAAGCCGAGTCTCCAATTCAGTAATCCTGGCCTCCAGAGCTGCAAATATGCTACATTTGTTACAGGTATCATTACTGCTAAAGGAGGCCGAGGAGTAACTAAACATCTGACACAATGAGCAGGAAAGTGCAGGAGGGACAGGTGAAGAGGCCATGGTGCTTGCGAGTCGGATACGGGCTAAGCTAAGCTAGCGAAACAGTACAGAGACAGTGAGTGAATACTTTGGCTATAAGTTAGGTAGTGAGTGCACAGAAAGTGTGCTTCGGATGAAGTACGCGGAGATTGTACCATGAAAAAAGAATGTATCTAAAAGTTTTTAATTAAATTGCTAAGCAGATAAGCTACTCAAAAACATTTCAGCAGAAATTGTCCACATTTCTGAGATATTTCTGGGTATAACTCTTACCAAAGTGCCATCTAGACCTGGGCTGTGGTTGTTAATAATCATCAATTCTTCTAAAACGAATGCAAAATAAAGAAATTTGCCACATTATGTTGATACCACAAGCACACTGAACAATTCAGTGTTCTTTTACTGCTGTTCTTGCTTCACTTCTCCTCTAATTCTCTCCATGTGTTGGTTTGCATCAGTGCTCAGTTTCCTGACAAAAACAAGATTAAATGTTGCTAAATATAATAGTATCTCATTACACTTCAACATAAGTGGGTCTTTTATGTAATTGTTTATCTGTTATTTTTCAGACTGAGTCACTGTGACCTGTCAGAGAGAAGCTGTGAAGCTCTGGCCTCAGGTCTCAGCTCTCAGACCTCTAATCTGAGACAGCTGGACCTGAGTAACATTAACCTGAAGGATTCAGGCATAAGGCTTCTGTCTGAAGGACTGAAGAGTCCACACTGTACACTGGAAACTCTCAGGTGAGATCAAGCATTGTTTTTTCATCAACTGACAGAATTAGCAAATTAATAATAAGGCAGTCCTCTAATAAGAGGGGATGTGGAGGTCTTCTGGAGTGCAATATACTCTTATGTTGAAAAGTTCTAAAACAGGATGTAATTCTTGCGAACTGCTTCCTTTGTTATTGTGTAAGTAGAAACATGATGGTAAAATAGTGATGAGTTTGCAGAGGTGAATCCACAGCACACAACACAACAATGCTGTGCATGCTGAAAGCAGACTTCTCACAGATTCTGAGACTGCAGGTTTCATCACTGTCCAACCAAAATTCACTGAACCAGCAGTTAATGAAAATCCAAAACTACACTTCACGTTTGAAAAACAGAGGAACAACACTTTTACTTACAACACTCACCACATTTGTTAACAATTCTGTCAACAAATGTGTTTTTCCTCGTTCTTTTTTATCCAGCTGAGACTTTAGGTATACATGTGTCATAAACAGGACAAAGCAGTGCAGGTTCAGTATAATCAAACCTCAGACTGAGTTCAAAATCATCATCATCATCATCACCTGTCCCAGATGCCACATCAGCACCAGAACCATGATGTATTTACTCACTTTTAAAAAGGTGGAGGTCAGTGTGAATGGACTGTTGTCATTGGTCTGAATGTGCCTCTATAAACATGTGCTCTTCATTATTGATTTTTTCCTAATGAACAGAAAATGAGACTTAATAAAATCTATGTAACTGTTGTTGGAGCAGGTTGGGCCCTGGGTTTGAGTCCCCCACTGTACCACAGTGGCTTCTAGCTTTGTTTCACAGTGTGTAGAACAACAAATAAAGCCAAATCCCAAAAAGCTTCAAGTCAAAAACACATCAAACTTTGAGGGTTTTTTTCCAAGGATGAGGAAGCAGACTCGACCCCAAACAGCTGTATATATGGATGGTAACCACAGCAGTGTGCTCTCAGTATATTTAGTTGTATAAAGGTGTTTGTGGTGTGTTGCACTTAATAACTAAGCAGCTGAAAAAAACCTCACGTATGTTGACACAGGGAGGAAATAGTGTGAGAACACTGTTCACAGCAGTCACAGCTCGCTGCCTTCAACAGTCTCTTCCTTCCTTGTTTGGATGTCACTGATATCATCTTCCGCTCTCACACTGACCACCTGTTGGAGCTAACATGCTAACATGGCTAACAGCAGCATCACTGCATGTAGTCCTTAGTGATGGAAACTGGAACCATGAAGTCAGTGATGCTGGAATAACCATCTCCACAGTGGTACTAATGGTCACTATCATGACTCTTTGATGATATTCTGTGAAACACTGACAGAGAAAAGTGTTGGACAAATCTGAACCAGTCTACTTATATCGCTAGCTCCGGGACGTCGGGCTAGTGATTTTGCGAGGCCTGCAGTAGAAATCAATTAATCATTGTGTTTTTCTAGCTTTCCCTTTTATAGGATCAATATTTTCTGTATTTCTACACACAGTGTGTGAGTAACAGCTGACAGTGAGGATGTTATCCCTGAATGCAGTACATCCTATTTTCTGTGTACAGTAGAAACAAGTAGAGCGCAGATAGAGCTGAAAACTGGTGCCTGTTTGATTTAGTCCTTGAAGCAGAGGTGGTGTTTTTACTGAGATCTTCTAATGATGTTACAGACAGTGTGTGGCTCTCTCTCTCTGCTGATAGGACCGAATGTGTGTGGAATAAACTGAAGCAGTGCTATAAAAGCATCATTCAGTCATTACAAGGCCCAGTCCAAAAGACCAGCCAATCCAAAATGGGAATTCCTGAACCTGGCAATGCTTGACAGGAGCAGGTATGCCACCTGTGGCAGCTGAGGTCACGTGATCTGAGTGTTTGAACAACGCGCTGGAGCAGCGTTTCCAAACGTCTGCACTTCAGAAGCTCCAAAGTGTGGAAACGTCAGTGTGGAGCGTCTCATCTCTATTTAAGAGATCATCTTGGCACTGCAAAGCAAAGCTTGCAAACACCACCATAGTTTGTCAATCCCAACCAATCAGAGCGCTCCTTATGTTATGTCACATGACTCCTGTGTTTTCCTCTTTAATTAGCACCCAAAGAACTAAAGACAGGGTAAAAGGATGTTCAGCCAATCAAATCCCTCCTAGGAACAGGAAGTCTAGAGAGGAAATGGAACAAAGAAGGAGAATCACCAGTTTAAATGTCTGAGTTTTAAACTGGTGACCCTCTAAAGAGGCTTTTATTGACTCTTTCGGTTTTCTTTACAGCTTTTTTCACCATTTAAACTGTTTAATATCAGATTTAGAAATAACTTTTGGATAGTTTTTCTACATTTCCACTGAAATGTGACACAATTAATGACTTTCTGACTTTACTTTGGACTAATCTAACAACTCAGCCTGGCTATGTTGGACTTGGTATGGAAGGAGACAGACACCCTCTCTACTTTGAAAATGAGTTTCAAACTTTCCTTTTTGATAAGGCTTATAGTTAGAGCTGGATCAGGTGACCCTGAACCATCCCTTATTTATGCTGCTATAGGCTCAGGCTGTGTCCCAATCCAGTGACCGCACGCTCCATGGTACGCACAGTTTGCGTACTAGGAAGTACAAGAAGTGCGAAAGTGAGAGGCTTGTAAAATGGGACGGTCTAGCCTCGTTGCACTGCTCAGGTTGCCTAGCAACCATGATTCTAACCACGAGAAACGTTTCATACAGCTTTGTTTGACAGAAATGAAGGAGAACATTTTTTTTTTTTCTTAGTTCATTTTTTTTGTGACATCACTTTGATTAGTTGAGTATCTGAGGCTCAGACCACGGGACTGTAAAACATGATTTTGGGGCTTCATTTCTGTACTGAACAGTCATTTAAGGTTAGTTAGTAAATAACAATTAGCTAATGTTGTTCATGAGACTAAAGTCATCTCACTTTGGTAATGTAAATATAATTTGGCCAATATTATATTTATTGTCAGATTGTTATGGTATAAAAAAAAACACCCATCTCGCCCCTGCGGGCGGTTTATCCTTCAAGCTCTGGTCTCTCTCTCTCTTCCTCTCTCTCTCTCTCTCTCGCTCTCTCTCTATATATATATATAGAGAGAGAGAGAGAGATTTCACGATATATTACAGCAGTGAGCTTGAACTTTGTGTCAAAGATTCGAGTTGCAGTTATTTATATTTCCTATCACCTTAAATCTTCACTCAAAGACAAGTATCTTTGACAGATGTATTATATATATATAAGAGACAAATATTGTTCGTTTAATATGTTGGCATTACTAATTTGGCTCAGAAATCAGAGAAAATCAGACCATGTCATAACTGCTTTAAGTCACACAGAATAGATATCAGAGCCATAAACAGGCTGACTTCTGCTAAATGGGTCAAACTGGGCAGAAAGTCTACAAACACATAACATCCTTATAGAATATGATGTAACACTATAGATCAACTTACCTCAGAATATATAAAGCATATAAAGAATTACAGCAATATGATGCAACAAACACAGCAGTGCTACTAATCCAAAATACTCAAAGCTTCATAGAACTGAAACAAACATTTATTTTTAGCTCCATTCTGCTGCTGATACATACTTTAGGTTTCTGAATATTAAACTTGTTGCTGCCTTTCATAGTGTGTAACTTGAAGGCCCTGAGTACTTTCTCCCACACTGAAAACACTGGAATGATAACATTATTGGAACATTACTTAATAAGACTGATTCAGCACACACAATTAGTGATGTTAAACTTTCCTAGCAGTCCTTCACAAACAGGGAACAGTCTGTCTATTCTCTCCATCTGTCAGCTGCTGCTGGCTCTTCCTCCTCCTCTTCCTCACACACTGCTGAGTTTGTCCTGGTGGATCATCAGGGGTGCAAAGCCTCACAGATGATGTGCAGCAGTGGGTCCCTCAGTCTGTCCTCACTCTGGACACTTGTAGTTGTCACACATGGAAATCAAATGTGTGATAAGCTGCAGGATTCAAACACAAGTGTAACTTATAAATACATGTTCATACTTTTATTCCACAATCAGAGAGAAAGAAACAGAGAGAGAGTGCAGGACAGACAGACAGGTGACAGTCTCAGGTGTACACACTGCTACAAAACAGCACAAGAGAAGGAGGATTTAGTGTTTGTGTTATTACGAGTGCTAAACAAGAAGAGTTCCAGATGGTCCAGTGGACACATGTGTGACTCCTGTGATTAAAGCATCTTTCTTTCAGCTTAACGAGTGAACCGTCAGCTCGTTCAAACACACGTTAAAGTCCGTTTGGCTCGACACCACCGAACAGAGGCAGCAATATAACATAGCTAACATTAACAGTGCAGTGAATCCTGCTTGTGCCGTCATATTCAGGACTGCAAACCGAGCAGCATCACTGACTTTCAGCTTGTTGTGTTTGTGGATATATGACTGACTTTAATTATCCATAAAATCATCACATTCTCTGTAAGATTAAAGTCAACTATATATATATTTGAAAGTAAAGGCTTTAAAACCAAGTTAGTACAAACATCACTAATGTCACATAACTTCGCCGACATGTGACCAACAGTAATGTATTAATGTTCTTCGTTATTAAACATTCACACATAAATAAGTGGCATAATATTCGGTACTTACTTTTGACAGTTCACTCTTTGGCCGCTCCCTTCTGCCGTATTTTTTGGCAAAGTTATCCACACCCGCCGCGACACTATGAATTGTGGGATATATGGGACTACGAAGTCTTCACTGGACCACACTTCAAATTTGGGGAAATTAACAACACATTTGGAGTACACTTGGAATTGGGACAGCAGTTGTCGCGTCACTGTGACATAATAGGTCTCAAACTGCGTACTCCGCAGGGTGCGGTCGCTGGATTGGGACACAGCCTCAGGCTGTTGGTGGACTTCCCATGATGCTCTGCTTTCTTCTCCCCTCTTTTCACTCCTGATGCTTTTATATGTCACTGCTGCATGTCCTTAACTTTTTTCTTCTCTCTCCTTAGTTTGTGTTTTGTTCTTGTCTCTCTGAGTTCATCTCTTCTCTTTCCCCTCACCCTGCAACCAGTCATGGTAGATGCTCCTCCTGGAGCCTGTTTTCACTGGGAGGATCTTTGTGTCAAAGGGAGTTCTTCCTTCCCACCATCACCAAGTGCTGCTCACAGTGGATTTTCTGATGGTTGGGGCTTTCTCTCTAATATTGGAGGTTGTTACCTTACAATGTTAAACAGCTTGAGATGACTGTTAGTGTCTGTTGGGTATAGTCACTTTTAAATAACGTTACATTGAATGGATGTAAATGGATAGATGTAATTGTAACAAAGAGAAAATGATTGTTGACAGATTGATTGTTGTTTTGTGTGTCTGCAGGCTGTCAGGCTGTCTGATCACAGAGGAAGGCTGTACTTCTCTGGCCTCAGCTCTGACCTCCAACCCCTCCCATCTGAGAGAGCTGGACCTGAGTTACAATCATCCAGGAGACTCAGGAATGAAGCTGCTGTCGGCTGGACTGAAGGATCCACGCTGGAGACTGGACACTCTCAGGTATGGAGAGAATGTCTGCTAGAGGAGAGCTGGAAGGAACAGCTGGAAACATTTAATGTGTCCTTCACTCACTTCTTGTTTGTTTCCTGCAGATGAGACATGAACAATCACACATGCAGGAATATTTTCTTTCTTCTTTCTCGTCTGTGGTTATGTGCAATAAGTTTCTTAAATATTTTGTGGACAAGGTTGCTAGTTTGAGTCCTCCGACTCTATCTATTGCTGACCCATCCATGCATGGTTCTTGCTCAAGTTTGTTCTTTGCTTTTCTACCAATTGTTTTACCTGATTTAGAGAAACATGTGTAATGCTAAACCGTGTGCCTCTCCAAATGACGTTGCTCCTCCCTATTTTCTCAAAAATGGTCCGATGGTATTTCCTACCATCGGACAAAAGACACAAAGCTGGAGTTATTCTGTCGTTATGCTGCAGCTGCCTCTTCTTCTCTCATTCTCTCCCCTCTCTCTCCTGTTGCTACTTCAATCATGAAACTGATCAATGATCAGCTGATCGGCTTTTCTCTCTTGTTTGTTTATCGCCCACTTTGCGCAAGAAAGACAAAACCAGCGGATGTCGTGCTGAACAACAGCAGCACATTTAAGCTTGATAAGCTGCTGTTAGAATTTATTTAATATTCATTTCTAGTATCAGCTGATTTTTGCTGGAGCCACAGCTGTAAAGTCCAGGGTAGGGCATTAACAGGGAAAGGAGGAACAAAGAAATACTTTCTTATTCTCATTTAAAATGTCTGGCTGTTATTAAATAATTATCTGAAGCTTACAACCAAAGTTTTTATCTGACGTAAAATGTATAGAGATCATACATATACCAACAAGACAGTTTGCATCACTTGCGACACTTCAAAAGCTTCAGGAGCTGTCTGCTCAGCACAGCATCAGCACCACGGAGATACACGGATACATCCGTAGACTCGAGACAGAATTCACAATGCGTTTTTGAGACTTTCAGGTGTATGGACCAATGATTTATTTTCTGATCAAACCAGATATCTTTAATTAGGATCTAGATTTGTCTCGCATTAACTGGCTGAGTTAATGCCAGTTAATGCAATATCGAAGCAGCTGGAATCCAGCTGTGTGTGTTCATGGAGCTTGCATTTTCACCTGCTGGACATCACTACCTGACAAGTTTAACTGTCTTCAGAACATTGTAGAGGCCTTATTGACAGGTAGCCTCTGAATGCTGGACACTCGGAGACCTGTGTCTCTGAGTGGGAGACCAGAGATCACATTAACATGTGTATCCCTGTATTAACAAACATGCCATATTGGCCCAGATTATTTTTCCTATCATTGTTGTGAGGAGACCATAAATAGCATTTGTATTTTCTGTTGTACAGTTCATTTGCTGTTATGTTGTTGTAGCGTGTTTGGAGGCTACAGTTAGTGTCTAGTTGGTGTGTAGTTAGTCTGTAGTTTAGTGGTTGTTTTGTTTGTCAGTTCTACTAGTGAATGTCACAGTTGCTGCCTTAAAGCCACACATAGGCAGATTGCAGTGTAAACACTGTCTCCACATGGAAAACTGGAGTGATCCACCTCCTGCTGTCAGACCTTCAGGTTTATCCCTGTGCTATTCTCCTCTGTCTTATAGTGGACACAAACTATTTTTTGCACTGGCACAAATAATTTGTGTGGCTTCTTATTGGATGCAAACACATGATTATTCTGTAAATAGTTAGGAGGTTTTTATATAAGCATTTCAGAGGCCTCAGCTGCATTTTTAGGGAAATAGTTGTTTGGAAAACTTGTTCATCATTTTTAAAATGTACAAAATGATTGGTTAAACATGTTTTTCCAGTAAAAATGTCTTTTTTTTCTCCTCTGATATTTTGTCCAATGACTGGAGATATGGTGTTGATGAATGTGTCAGAACTAATCCAAAGATATAACCCTGTGCAGTCTGGAGAAACGGCCATCATCCAGTCTGTCCTGTTTCCATCAATCACTGTCTGGTTGGCCTCAGTCATGAAGCATGATGGGGCCAGATGATAAGGTCTTTAGAGAGGCTCATCTGTGCTGTCTTTCCTCCATCCAGGACCTGTAAAGGTCCAGAATGAGGGACAAACACATCTCTACAGACCTTTCCCATCATGGAGATAAACTGTTCACATTTCTTCCTTCAGGCAGACGATACAGAGTGTTGTTAACAAAAAACAGACACCACAGACAATTCATTCCCCCGGGCTTTCACTTTGATGAACACTGTGAATGTTCATGTGTATGAGAGCCATGTAATGTCCATGTGTGCATGCTGACTGCTCTGACCCCCCTCCTCCTTTCAGGGTGGATCCTGCTGGAGTCCGATGGTTGAGACCAGGTCTGAGGAAGTGTAAGTGTGTTTTTAATGGGATTCATGAAAACAAAGCAGCACACATTCAACCATCTTCATCATGTCAGGAGTCATCATCAAAGTGTCAATCAATGAACAGATGATGGATCAATAACTGCAGCTGGATTGTGTTTGTTCTCTCCATCAGATTCCTGTCAACTCACAATCGACACAAACACAGTGAACAAATACCTCCAACTGTCTGACAACAACAGGAAGGTGACACGTGTGGAGGAGGTTCAGTCATATCCTGATCATCCAGACAGATTTGATGTTCATCAACAGCTGCTGTGTAGAAATGGTCTGACTGGTCGCTGTTACTGGGAGGTCGAGTGGAAAGAAGAGGTTCATATATCAGTGAGTTACAGAAGAATCAGAAGGAAAGGAGGGAGTAATGACTGCGTGTTTGGATGGAATGATCAGTCTTGGAGTCTGAGGTGCTCCGATGATGGTCCTCTTTACGTCAGACACAAAAAGACAGAAACATCCATCTCCTCCTCCTCCTCCTCCTCTGTCTCTAACCGAGCAGCAGTGTATGTGGACTGTCCTGCTGGCACTCTGTCCTTCTACAGAGTCTCCTCTGACACTCTGATCCACCTCCACACCTTCAACACCACATTCACTCAACCTCTTTATCCTGGGTTTATGTTCTGGTCTCGTGGTGCCTCAGTGTCCCTGTGCTGAGTGTAAAGAGTGTCTCCTGTTAGAGAAACACTCTGACTGTTGAACAGATAGTTCAGTCTGTACATGTCTGTCTCTTTCACTCACAAACACATTTTCAGATTCATGGATTCAATCAGTTGATGTTTGAAACTCTTCTAAATGATTCCTTGTAAATTTCTTCCTCTTCAGTCCTTTAAAGATGGAAGCTCCCATTTTTCCAGGATCCACATGTTGTTTTCTGTCTTTTTCTACTCAAAGCTTCACAGTGAATCTCAGTATGTTGTGTTTCTCTGAAGCTCAGTTCACAACCAGCTCCTCTGCATTTTCAACAAGTCTGAGCTCATTAAAATGTATATAAATGTTTGATTTCTCTTTCTTAATGGGATGTTCCCATCATGGCTGAATAAGTGGACATTCAATAGTACTCAGTGTATCAAATATTAAAGACATTCAGCATCTCTCATGTTTCTGTCATTCTATAAAAACAGCTGCTTTTAAAACTGACCCAATCAAAGAAACATGAACTTCCATATTAATCAGATCAATAAGTACAGCTCTGATGTCACTAACATCTCCTTGAACTCTTCATTAATGGTGATCTTTTGCCCTCTGCTGGTGAAAAGATGAACTGCATGATGTCAATTTAATGAGCACAGATGACATGAAGTGTTTTTAAATCTGCTTTTTCTAATTGTTCAGGGTCCTGCTCCAGAAAACAGCTTCAACAAAGTCTGGCTTTCAAAATAAGACCTCAGTCTGAGTTTTTAAAAAAGCTCTTATTTTGGAGGGAGCAGACATTTAATCTTCATGTTATCAGTCCATCAATGGGCGTTATTAGCAGTTATCAGCCCATAACTGTGGCTCAGATTGGCCCTCCTCCACCTGCTAGCAAGCTCAGTAGGTCGCTATCACCAATCGGTGAGCTGGATCACTGTGTCGCTGTTGGAGGGACGACGATGAATCCAGATCCAGTACAGACAGACTCCAGTTCACTTCACAATGAGACGGGCGCATGGCAGCTAATTACTGATAAATGTCTATTCAATCAGTTTGAATATGATTTCCTCATGAACAGAAACAGATTTCATAATGAAAAGGCTTCTGAAAGTTACTCTTTTGCCACGAGCATCATCTGTATGATGGAAGCCTGGAAATAGTTTTTTGCTGGTATATTACTTTAGCTGACGCTAACTTCAAAGCACGCGATGAGAATAACGTTACTAATATTCAGTTTCACTTTACTTTGTCACATCTGTGACACACGTCACTTAAATAAAGAAGGAAATACTGGCTCTGTTTTATCTGCTGGGCCCAAAAGTGACTCCCCGTATTTAAACTGCAATAAATAACTTGTTGGTCTATAATATGTGAAACGTGTCAAATGTCTCCATCATGAAAGATATCAGGTCATCTTGAGCCACAAAAACATTCCTATCATGAGGTAGAAGCTGGAATCAGTTTGTTGCAGAGGGACGTTTATATATCCCATATTTATCCAGTTAAAGTCACATTGAAATTCAAAAATGTCTTTTCAAGAGTCGTCTGTCCAAGAGGAGCAGAAACAAATATAACAACAGTTATTTAAGCTGTTTTAAAGGCCACAAAGGAGCAGATTGGTTATAATGCAGCTGCTTCAGAGGAATAAAGATGAAAAGAGGCCACTGGTTTGGCTCCAGTTGTTATAGATCCAATGATGTTGTTTTGGTTTATTTCTGTCTTTCAGAACTGGATTGAAACTATCAAAGGTCTAAAAACAGCCTCAACCCTCCCAAAGACAAACTTTACACACGTCATCTTTCAGCTACAATCTTTGTTGCAGGGATCTTCTGCCAAACAAGGCTGAGAGAAGATTTCTTACAGCTGTCATGTTGATGCTGTTTCAATCTTTGGGCAAACACACTCATATATTAGGGCTGATATCAGGGCTGCACAAGTTCTTTGTGTTTGTGATCATGAATAATAGAAGTGTGCCTGTTGAAGATCATGTTTGCTACATGATTATATGTCCTGTTATTGTTCTGTATTATATTCTTTTGGCGAGCCGCTGGGTTCTGTCTAATAATCATCTCAGCATTTTACAATAGAATAGCTCTTTATTAGCTCTTCATTTATTGTTATTGGACATGAAACAAGGAAGCTGTGTTTCTCATTGGATGTTAGTTTCATGTTCATCAGGATCATTTTCTAAAGAGCTGATATTTAGACCATTTACTGCACTGGCTGCACATTCTGTCTACATTTCTCTGTATGTGCTGTGTTTGTCTTTCATATTTCTCCATATTGACACAAACAGTGAACAGCAGTAGATCTACTCTTCATCTGTTTTAGGCCCAGTGAAAGATCTGAAGCAGAAATGGTGTCATTAGGAGAAGAAGAGAAGAACAAGTCCGGCGAGGAGGCAGCAGCTCTTAAAGATGAAACACAGCAACTTAGCCCTGAGCTCAGAGAGCTTCACATGAAAAAGCTCCTCAAGCAGATCATGTCAGAGGTTTGTCATCAACAGGAGGAACTGTTAGTATCATAGAATGAAGGATGCTGTCAGCTGGATGAAGAAGGTTATTTAATGGCAAACGTTCACATTGAAGTCAAATTGTTGTGGTGTTGAACAGATGATAAGTCCCGAATTCTTTATTTGAGGTAGAGAACACATCACCAAACATCCAGATAGGTTCAGTCAAGACAATGATTTTATTAAACACATGCATGGGACGATGTACACTGTGGCAACATCAGTGTTGGGGAGTAATGGAATACATGTACGGTTGCCCTGGTTACAGGGTGACACTCTCTCTCTCTCTGCGACTGTGTGTTTCCTGGGTGAGTGAGCGCCTTTTTGTTGTTGTTGTTGTGCTTAGCTAATAGGCAGAATGCCTATTAGGCATAGCTCTAAAGAATGTAGCCTCATGGGCAGTGTAGTCCGTGCTGCAGGGAGAATGGACTGCCATACACGTTATGTGTCTGTGAGTGCAAGGAGGGAGAAAAAAGAGGGTTGAAAAGTACGAGTTGACATCGAGCAAACACGGGAGCTGGAAGCATGTAAATATAATAATAACCACTGCAGCCAAGGTCAGTTTAGTTCGGAGCTGCGGACCTTCGGTAACAGTAATAAATCACACATCAATAGTACATTCACATAGTTGTAAAAAGCATGATAATATATTAAGTAAATCAAAGTATTCAGAATATGTTACTCTTATTGAGTAACGCAATGGAATACGTTACAGAATACATTTGGGGCATGTATTCTTTAATCTGTAATGGAATACATTTTAAAAGGAATCTTCCCAACACTGGGCAACATCAGCATAGATCTCTGCTAGAAAGCACACTTCGAATTGCTTTTGTATGTCAGGGTTTACGCCCCTACTTGCATCAAACAGATAAAATAACATGTATCAGTTACAGTTAGTGACAGTTAGATATATATCCCTTTATTGACAACCTTTCGACATACTCAGAGTTATTTCAACCATCTTACACTCCAGGTGTTTCCTGTTGATCTGTTTTCTTCATGCTTATCTCTGGAACATCATGAGCACATACTGTTGCTGTGCAGGCACATATGCCTTTCACCTAAAAACTAATATAACTCTTGTCTGTATGTAAGTGTGTTTGCATTGACCTTTCTGCAGTCTGTGTCACCTTTCACAATATGTCATCTGGACAGTCTCGCCAGATGAAGCTTATAACCCTCTGAATGCTAACTCTTCATGAGCACATTTGCAATGTGTATATGAAAATGATTATGACTACTTTATTTAATAAAAATTTTCAGAAAAAGACACTACTTAAATCTTAATAAAAATGATATATTTCCCACACACTCCTCACTCAGTCACCACAGGCCAGGCTCACCACATCCAGGGGAGGAAATCCAGGGCAGTCACATGATCCAGGAAGACCCAGAGTGCTGATGAGGTCATTGCAGCAGGTGATCACATGACTTAAGTCACACAAATGTTACACATCATTTCCATTAAAGCTGCAAAAATAGTGGAAAGTGTGAGCACAGTTGTTAGAAAGGCCAAAGCCCAGACCTGTGAGAGCACTTTAAACTGCTCAGTAAGACTGGACAGACCTGCTGGACCAATAAAGTTTAGCCTTTCTTGAAAGTAGGAGGGAAAGACGATAGCAAAATGGCGGCTGTGCCACTTCAGATTTAGTCTGTAAAGCACATGGTGGAGAACCTCAAGTTCAGAGCAGATGAATACTCTCCTCACCTGTGTGCAGTTGGGTATGGAGAGTTGAAAAATAACTGGAATGTGCAGAAGATTAGAGATTAGAGATAGATTAGATGAAACTTTATTAATCCCTCGGGTGGGTTAATCCGGGAAATTCAGTTTCCAGTAGCACAGCACCGACAAAAGTTGCATGTTACAGATACAATAAGGGGAATGAGAGTAAGGATATAAGCATAAATATACCATATATACACATATACACATATATAAATACAGATTATAGTAATGTGGATAAATAGGATTCCACATTTGATTGCACAGTATATTGCACAGTGATTATTGCACAGGCTAAGAAAAAAATATTGCAAATATTGCACAGTGTAAAAAAGCACTACAGCTCAGCTATTCCCACCCTCCTTTGTCCCCCTGTTTCCCCTCCCTCACCCCTCCAGTGAGGAGTTAAACAGTCTGATGGCGTGTGGGACAAAGTGTAGTGAGCAAAAGCCACCAAGTAACTGCTAAGGGCCTCTACTACTTGTGCAAATTTTCAGGCCCAAAGGTCTTGCAGGAATGACCCAGAATAAACAGGACAAGAGGGTCAATATCAGCCATAATACATTGAAGTTCAACATTGAAGGTCACTAACGACCACAATATACTCTTATTGGTGCAACCTGCCAGCAACGCAACTATCACCTGAGGGCTTTCTCTCTCCCAGAGGCCTCAGATGCTTGTTGCTTTAAAAGAAACAAGTCTACCCCATAAATATAATAAACATAAATAAATACCAGCCCAATAGAGCACTTATCGCATGCGCTAAGTGTTTTAGATCAGGCAATAATTGGTAGCACTACAATCATGCTTTATGAAACTTAATCACAGCAAATCCACACGGAGCACCTCTGCAAGACCTAATCTCCCAAAGGTAAGAGCCCAGCTCAGGGATTGCACATTGCCCAAATAATATTGCACCAGCCCAGTAAAGATAAAAACAAACCCACAATAAAAAAAAAAAATCTGTTTTAAAAGGTGACCCTGTGGTGGGTAACTGGAGGAAGTATTGTTGCTCTGTTTTGGAGTGAAAAGTATTCAGTTGTGTGGTGATGAGTAATAAATGAGGAGGGTAAAACAGCTAAGTACCTGGTTGATTGGCGACCTGAACGCATCCAGGCATTTTCTGGGGCCAAGGCCGGACTGGCCAACGATGCCCTGCTAGCCCACCCGTTTCCGTCAGAAGGGATTGCGTTGACCACCGACACGTCGGATGAGGCGGTGGGCGCAGTGTCAGAACAGCGGGTCTCCGGTGTCTGACAACCGCTTGCCTTTTTCATTCGCACACTCAGGGACAGTGAGTGCAAATATAGTGTTTTTGACAGGGGGTTCCTGGCCCTGCACCTCACAAAGCGGTTGACGTTTGCGATGTCCAAGGTCTCTGGCCCATGGAGCACGCACCAGCAGTGCCTGTTGGCAGCCATTTCCGAGTTTACAACAGACATTCAGCACTTGGCTGGCAAGTCCAACTGCATGGTTGACTGTCTGTCATGCGTGCTGGTTTCTCCCGTTTATGTTGGCATAGACTTTGACGCTATGGCTGCTGACCCGGATGTCCTTGCCCTCAGACTGCGCAAACGGGCCTTGTACTGGAAGACAGACCTATGTGGAACGGCGGGCCTAGCCTGCCTTGCGATGTTTCCACCGGCCATCCACGACCTGTAGTTCCCCTTTTTTAGCGTAGTCACATTTTCGACTCAGTACGCGCCTTCTCTCATCCAGGCGTCCAGGCCTCGGTCAAGCTGGTCAGCTCTAGGTTTGTTTGGCCGGGCCTTCATAAAATGGTGAAAGTGTCATGGTCTCCGTGCCTGCCCGGCCGGCCCCACAAGGCTACATGTGCTGTTTTGGTTCTCTCTCTCTCTCTCTCTCCCTCTCTGCCTGGGCGGAGCTCACTGTGGGCTCCCGCCCTTGGCCCACACACCTGACAACAATCACCTGTCATCACCAGGAGCACTATTTGAGGCTGGAACACAGATCCTCTCGTCGCTGGATGATTGTACTACAGACGTTAGTGTTTCTCACGGCTCCTGTGAACCTGTGCTTGGTGATTTGAGATTCGTGATTAGTGTGTGACTTCCCTTCTCTTCTGCTTCAGACTTTCCTCCCCGGACCTGTGACCTCCCTGCCGTGTGAACGTGTGTGAGTGTGGGCAAGAAGACGTGAGCGAGTGTGAGAGAGCTACCCTGTGATTCCCTGGAGTTTTGGATTCCCTTCACTGTATATATTGTGCACTGGTGCTGTAAATAAACTGTTTTTGGAGACGTGTAACCGCTCTGCACCTGAGTTCCTACTACCAGATTGTGACAGAAAGAGTGGGCAGCGGCGTGCATCCTATTCCAACGCGTTAAGATCCATAGGCACACGCAGGTGCCCCTTGAATCCTTCCACGTTCCAGGGAGGCGTTTTGATCATGTGCATGTGGATCTGGTTGGTCCTCTGCCACAGTCACAAGGTTTCACGCACGTTTTGACTGTAGTGGACCGCACAACCCGCTGGCCTGAGGGAGTGCCTCTGGTGTCCACTACAGCAGCAGCGGTGGCCAGGGCATTTTTGTCAACGTGGGTTTCGCTTTTCGGCCCCCCCGTCGACATCACCTCAGACAGGGGCCCCCAGTTCATTTCGGAGCTTTGGTCTGCCATGGCTGACTGCCTGGGGGTCAAAGTCCACCGAACCACTGGATACCACCTGCAGGCCAATGGGATGTGCGAGCGTTTCCACCGGTCGCTTAAGGCCGCGCTCCGTGCTTCTCTCAGAGATGGCAACTGGGTTGACCGCCTTCTGCAGGTTTTACTGGGGTTGCCCTGCACGGTTAAAGAAGACCTCGGGTTTCCCTGGCTGAACTTTTCCTCGGTCAGCCCCTGTGGTTCCCCGGGGAATTCTTGTCTGAGAGCCCACCCGCGTTCTTCGATCCCTCTGTGCTGTCTCTCTGTCCCCCAGGTAACTCGTTTTCTGGGGGTTGTTGGACTCTTCGCAGTTTGTTTTCATCAGGCATGACGCTCATAGGCGTCCACTGTATGACAGTTCTTTTAGGGTTATTCAAGTGGGTCGGAATCATTTCCTTTTGGACTTTGAGGGTCGGCGGTAGGTTGTTTCCATTGACAGACTTAAACCGGGACATGGTGGACATGTTCTTCTGGATGATCAAGTGGTGCTGGCTCAGGCTCCCCGCCAACCCCGACAACTCTGCTTCTTCCTCTGTGAGTACCCCCCACCTGGCGGGGTCAGTGCTATCTTCAGCTTTTACTGACCACCCATGCCAGTCTGGTCCTCAGGCTCGTTTCCCCTCAACCAGTTCTCCACCTCCCCGGTTCAGCCATTCTGGATGTTTGATTAAAGCAAGGGTTCTGGACTAGGGGATGACCCTACTGGGTGTTCGGGGGGGGGGGGGGGGGACCACTGGAGGGCTCCACTCACACCCAGTTCTCAGGAACTGTTTTTGGGAAAAGTATTCAGTTGTGGGGTGATGATACATTGCAGTGCATAAATATACTTTTTTAATGTCAAATACATTAAATTAACATACATCCAGCTCACTACTATGTTTGCTGCACAACTTGCTTGTGGTCTTCTAAAATTACTACTAAAAACAAAACATCAAATACATTTCAACAAATTAAAAAACAAAACCACAAGAAAAACCACCTGTGCCTTAACTGTTGTGGGTCCTTTGTATGTTGTACCTGTGGTCAAAGGAAGTTGAGGAAGAGCTGCTCTAGAGTCTTCATAAGATGTGACGTTAGTGCCACTGGTCGGAAGTCATTCAGGTCATTTCCAACACTGAATTAACCCTGAAAAGGTGATGGCTGGTTGTTTTTGGGGACCGGGACAATGCAGGATGTCTTGCAGAGGGCGGGCACTCTCCCCAGTTGCAGGCTGAGGTTGAAGAGTCATTGTAGTCGCTCCCCAAGTTCAGCAGCATCATACCTGTTATATAAACAAGTATGATGAACAAGGTAGTCCAATCTGTAACACTTGTTCCCAGCCAGGCCACATAGTGGGGTTCAATGAAAGCAAGCCTAGATCTGGATTGTTAAACTAGATGACACCAATGTGGCGGCCCAGACAGTGGGTTGTGTCGATTCCAATGGGCCTCAAACCGATGTGAAAGTCCCTAAAGTCAGCTTGTGTCTTGATTATGTCCCAATACAGTGTATTCTTGATACTGGACACAGTGAAACTGGGAGTGGATTGGAAGCATACAATCCATCTCACATAAGCATACAGTAAGTCAATTGTTCTGTTGCTCTGTGTGGAACAGTTCACAAACTGGTGAAAAGCAGCCAGAGTAGAATCCGGTGTGACATGATTAAAGTCTCAAGATATAATAATGAAAGCCTCAGGGTGTTGTGTCTGGAGTCTTGCTGTAACTGTGTGTATTTTCTCACAGGCAGCTGTTGCGTCGGCCCTCAGAGAGATGTAAACACACACACAGCTTACATGACTGAACTCTTGAGGTGTCCAGGGTTACAATATCTGTTGTTAATGTAGACAATGAGTCCCCCACCTCTGCTTTTTCCGCTGGTCTGTGTGTCCCTATCGGCTCTCATAGATGTGAATCCACATAGGTCTACGTTAGCCTGCAGCATTAGCTTGGTTAGCCATGTCTCTGTGAAGATAAACAAACTGCACTCACGGTAGAGTCGGTGGTTGTTCAGAGCAGACAGTTCATCAATCTTACCCATAACAAGTTCACATTGCCCATTATCACTGTCGGGATTGATGGTTTGAATTGCCTCCAGTGATACGCTTTTCCTCACTCCATCCTCTGTAGCTCCTCTTTAGCTCAGCTGTGATGTTGTGTCTCATGCCGTTCTGTCTTTGTCTTTACTGCCAGCAGCTCTTCTCTTGAGTAGATGAAGGAGCTGCTTCCAGAAGTTTTAAAAAGTGTGTTATCCATGCTATATCTAGAAGGTAGAAAGTAAAGTAACTAAAGGAAGGAGGGAAAAAAAAGTTTGAAAGACTAGTGTAAAACAGTTAAAAGTTAAGAAACAAGTACGATGTTGCAGAGCTACGTGAAAAGGCTGCTGTCTCTCCAGCGCCATCTTGGTCTTATCATGGCCTACAACATGTGCATATTCAGGCCGGATGAGTTAGCTGAAAAGCCAACAGACGTCAGCGCTGGACCCAGAAGCCATGCCATGTAACAGCAGTTGCAGTTCCCTCTGAGGCCTTCCCCAAACCGCAACTCAATTCATGTTTAAGCCATTCATCTTTATCTAATAAAAAACCTAAAATGAGGAAATGGGCCCAGCTAGTGAAAAAAAAAGGGAATATTTAGGGTCAGCTTTACTGACGTCTGCAGCAGCACAAAGACTTCCTTAGATGGTAAAAAGCTGCTGGATTTAGTCAGTTTGTGACTGGAAGCTGTGGACAGAAGGATTGTTGTGGCCTTATGTGTTTGTAAGAGTTTCACTTTCAGGAGGAGAAGAGTCACATGAATCACACAAACATAAACTACAAGGTCTGTGACAGACAATTTACTGAAAATTGCATGAAATCTGATCCTGTGGGGTGATTGTGGCTCAGGAGTTGGCAGGTCGTCTTGTAATCGGAAGGTTGCTGGTTCGAGTCCTGGCTCCGACAGTCTCGGTCATTGTGTCCTTGCCCAAGGACACTGGTGGTGGTCAGAGGGCCCGGTGGCGCCAGTGTCTGGCAGCCTCGCCTCTGTCTGAATGACTGAATGTAGTGTAAAGGGCTTTGGGGTCCATAGGGACTATGAAGTAAAGCGCTATACAAATACAGGCCATTTACCTGAAGAAATCCAGTCTTCTGCCTGCTGTGATAGAAAGAGGAATACAAGCACTGACTGAGCTCATGTCTCATGTCAGCACCAACACACACATTTACAGTGTGTTGAGTGTGTGTCGAGAGAAGAAACCTCACTTCCTGCTGCTAGTGTTTCACTTACCTGCAATTTTTAAGTTGGAATGTTTTCTCCATTTTACTCAGTGTGACAGATTTGATCATTAGTTTGACTTTAATGGCTTAAAAACTGCTGAGTGTCCCTTCATTTCAACATATAAACTCAGACATAGCTCAGCTGAAACAATTCAAATAACAGTGAATTCTTTAATATCCAGTGAAACAAGTTTGAATTCAAAGCATCAGTATACACCACAAACAGCTCATTTCATAAGCTACACTCAATAACAGGACACTGATGCTTCTGGAAACCATCATTAGTGCCCCAGAAAATGATGGTTTCTGGCCTCTAAGATTTGCACAAGCTTCTAAAGATGAAACTGAAATCATTCCCTTAATGGATCACTTCCTGACTTTGTTGATGCTAAACTTTCCCACAAACACAACTCAGGAGATTTTGTTCCGAATTAATGTTTCACTTCTCTTTCCTGAATGTGGTGTCAGGTGACCATCTCCGTGCGAAGGTAAGTAAAGTCAGTCTGTAATATTTTCCTGGCAAACATCAGCTGTGTGCAGCTTAGTTCCAGCACAAACAGCACAAATCTGCCGCTCCATAGTTCACGGTAACGGACTTACAGCTGGACCAACGAGGCCAACCTCTTCTGTCTTTTAGTTTGTGTGAGTATTTGTATCTAGAATTTGAGAAGCAGCAGGTAAATTAACCTTTTCTCTCAGTTGTTTGAGGCAGGTTGTTCTTTAAAGGTTGGACCTGCTTCTGTAACTTAAATCACTACAAATTTCTCCAGGACTTTTTTTCTCTGCTCTTTTTAAGTTCTTCTCCTTTATTTGTATATTTCACTATGTATATATATTTCACTAAACTTTTAAACACTTAACACCAGTGTAGAATAAATAATCAGTGAAAGGTGTTTTTTTTTTGGTTTTTTTTTGTGAATTATTTAAACCCAAAGTGGTTTAAACACAAGTACATTTCATTTACAAGTCTGTAAAAAACAAACAAACAAACAAACAAACAGAAAAACCCCACCTCTTGTAATTGTATGAGACATTGTTTGTTTCAAGCCTTTTTTAACATTATTTTTCAGATTTGGATTCATATAAAATATAGTAGAATTTATTAATTTTTTTGTGCTGTTAACGCGTTACAACATGCTAATCCGCATTAACAAGTTAATGCAGATCAATCCATGTAAGGGGTTACTCGACGTTAATGCAGCTTAAATGCATTAATGCCGTCATCAAAAACTTAGGCGATTAACAGTTAACCCATCTGAAGTGCAGACTGACTCAAAATCCTTGAAATGTATCTGTCAACACATTTTACGCCATTTGCCCAAAGTTTGTCCATTTTGTGCTCCAGATGAGTGTGTTAAATATTTTAGTTGTCTCAATCATGATGACTGTGTTTAACACATTTAAGCATCGTTAATGCTGCATTAATGCATTAATGCTAACAACACTTTCTTTTTTAAAGCCATTTATTTATTTATTTATTTCCCCTCTGGAGAGAAGACATATTCATGGGGCTGAAAAACTGAGCCATTGACCATGGGTTGTAAGGCTGCTTTCTGAATTATTATTAACCTCCTAGGACCTGCAGTCCATATATGTGGACATCGCATTTTGGGTTGTCTAGACCAAAATACTACATTTTGCTCTGCAAGGGCCTATCCACGTACGAGGACATTATACTGCCTCTGTTCTATTGAAATTTTAAACAAATATCCTCACATGTGGATCTCATTTTTCTCAGAAACAAAAATTAGGTAAAAAAAAATAAGTCTGGTAATTCTTTTTTTTTTTTTTTTTACATTCATCAGGTGGCAATCAGCCCAAATATCAAAGAGAAATTTAAAATACATACCATAGAAGAGTTTGGGTCTTAGGAGGTTAATGATAATTTTAATCATCTACACTACAGAGGTGTTCACAGATGGATTCATGTTTTCTCTGTCTGCAGACTGTTACACTGGGTTGTACTAGAAAAGGGCTGTACTTCTCTGGCCTCAGCTCTGAGCTCTGACCCCCACCATTTGAGAAAGCTGACCTGAGCTACAATCATCAAGGACACCCAAGAATGACTCTTCTATTGGTTGGACGGATGGATCCACACTGGAGACTGGACACTCCCAGGTATGGAGAGAATGTCTACTAGAGGAGAGCTGGAAGGAACAGCTCGAAACATTTAATGTGTCCTTCTCTCACTTGCTGTTGGTTTCATGAGGGTATGATATGAAAACTAACATGTGCAGGGACAAAAAGAGTAGTCTTGCGGGGAAAAAAATAGATTTTAATATAGGGAATCTTAAAGGAGGACATTTGCAGGATTATAAAAGAATGAAAAAAGACCTTTTCTTTACCATTTATTCACCATTTGAAAGGTTCCCTGTATGCTCTTCCTCCCTTTCAACCTAATGCCGATTAGATGAATCTTTATGTAGAGATAAATAGGACATATTTATCTCATCTTATCACAAACATGGGAAGCAGGGAAGACTATCATCTTTGCTTGATCAAAACATTATTAAATTGCAGATTAATTAAATTATTCTGCAATTTATTAAATTACTATTGCAAAACAACCACAGAAAATGATAAGTCAACCCTCGGCCAGGTGGGAAAAGAAGGCGCTGGTGTATCTGGCTTGCTGTCTACCTCTGTGAATTGTTTTATTGTTTGTTCCATTTCTGACAATTCTTGTTACCAAAATCAGCTCACACCTGCTGTATTTATTTATAAGGAACCCCATTAGCTTCATAGTGGTTGCTGGTCTTCCTGGGGCCCAGGCCATCAAGTATAATCTAATAAGTAGTAGATGCAAAAATTGGAACCTCAGCCCTTGCTATTATAAGTAGCAGTATTACTTCTAGTGGAGTTCCTGATGGTTTTATACATGCTGGTATAATGGAGGTTTATCAGTCTGGTTTTAAAGGTCTACTTTCCACTGAAACAGCACTTTTACAGGTTTTTAATGATATAATTTTATCAAATGATTCAGGAAGCTTTGTGATTCTTGTGCTTTTAGATCTTGCTG
The DNA here is from genome assembly GCF_001858045.2 of Oreochromis niloticus. NCBI lineage: Eukaryota > Metazoa > Chordata > Actinopteri > Cichliformes > Cichlidae > Oreochromis > Oreochromis niloticus. Next base: position 397,470 of record NW_020328614.1, read on the forward strand.
CAGTGTTTGATACTGTGGTACACTGTATTTGTATCTCCCATTTGGAACACTGGGTTGGCATTAAAGGTGCATCACTGGACTGGCTTCATTCCTATTCGACTAACAGAATGTTTACTGTTAATACTGAAAAATACTTTGTCCACCTCACCTGCCCTTTCATGTGGGATTCCGCAGGGCTCAATCCTTGGTCCTCTTTGTTTTTCTTTATACTTGTTCCCTTTTTTGATCATTGATCATTTTTTGAGTTTTGACCACTCTGAGTCCAGTCTTTTTTTCTTCCGCCAAAAGAATTCAAAAGAACTGAATTTAATACTCTATTCTTTGAAAACATGATATATCCTTCCACTGCTGTGCAGACTGCCCAATTTATCAGGCTCTCTCCATGCTTTAAGGAGGTTGAGGTGATATATCTTTTCTGCTCCTCCCCTGCCTGACCGCAACACATCATAGCCGACATCTCCCGACTTTCTCACACTTTACTACACACAGTTAAACGGATGGTGAGAACTGGTGATTGTATCACAGGAAGTGGGGGTCATTCAGCGTCAACTTTATTGCAGGCACAGTGTTGGGGAGGGTTTCACAGGTGATGAAGCCTTTTGTCAACCATGTCTTTGAGGATGGGGAAAGAGGCAAGGGATGATCTGTAGGTGACCCTGTAAGAGATGAAAAGGAATTGTGAATTATTTTCCTGGAAAAGAGCAGTGTATAATCAACAGCTGGGGAATAGCCATGTAATGTCAATGTGTGCATGCTGAAAGAGACTGTGCTGGTCTGACCCCCCCTCCTCTTTTCAGGGTGGAGCCTGCTGGATGGTTAAGACCAGGTCTGAGGAACTGTAAGTGTATTTTTAATGTGATTCATGAAAACAAAGCAGCACAAATTCAGATCTCTGATATCAGTAGTCATCATCAAAGTGTCAATCAATGAACATATTATGGATCAATAACTGCAGCTGGATTGTTTTTGTTCTCTCCATCAGATTCCCGTCAACTCACAATCGACATAAAAACTGTAAACAAACACCTCCAACTGTCTAACAACAACAGGAAGGTGACACGTGTGAGGGAGGTTCAATCATATCTTGATCATCCAGACAGATTTGACGAGGAACCTCAGCTGCTGTGTAGAAATGGTCTGACTGGTCGCTGTTACTGGGAGGTCGAGTGGAGAGGAGTTGTTTATGTATCAGTGAGTTACAGAAGCATCAGAAGGAATGGAGGCGGTGATGAATGTGGGTTTGGATACAATGATCAGTCCTGGAGTCTGTACTGCTCTGAAGATGGTCCTCGTCATGTCAGGCACAATTCCACATACACTCCTGTCTCCTCCTCCTCCTCCTCTTCCTCCTCCTCCTCTGTCCCTAACAGAGTAGCAGTGTATGTGGACTGTCCTGCTGGCACTCTGTCCTTCTACAGAGTCTCCTCTGACACTCTGATCCACCTCCACACCTTCAAAACCACATTCACTCAAACTCTTTATCCTGGGTTTAGAGTCTGTTCTGGTTCCTCAGTGTCGCTGTGCTGAATGGAGTGTAAAGAGTGTCTCCTGTTAGAGAAACACTCTGACTGTTGAACAGATAGTTCAGTCTGTACATGTCTGTCTCTTTCACTCACAAACACGTTTTCAGATTCATGGATTCAATCAGTTGATGTTTGAAACTCTTCTAAATGATTCCTTGTAAACTTCCTCTTGAGTCCTTTAAAGATGGAAGCTCCCATTATTCCAGGATCCACATGTTGTTTTTCTATCGTTTTCTACTCAAAGCTTCACAATCGACTGTCGTAAACATGATTATGTTGTCTTTCTCTGAAGCTCAGTTCACAACCAGCTCCTCTGTATTTTCAACAAGTCTGAGCTCAATAAAATGAATCCAAATGTTTGATTTTTCTTTCCTAATAGGATGTTTTCAAACTCTCCACATGCTCTTATTGCTTCACTCATTTTTTTTTAAATGTTTTTGCAATATAAGCTGAAATATTGGCTCAATATTGCTAATGCCAATATAACCACAAAAAGATTTTATTGAGATACAATAATGCGTGTTGATATAATAAATACCAACTTCTGCAATAACTATTTTAAACTAGTTTTGTCTTTTTCAGGCACATTGTGAACAAGGATGCAGGTTATAATGGTTATAATATTATAATATTATTAGAAACATGTAAATATGTGTGTATAGCAGTGCATATGTTATGTATCACTGTAGTTTGTATGAAATGTGAAAACTTTCACCTGTTTCAGCTGCTCAGTAATTCAGTGTGATGCACATTTAGACTCATTTCTGCAATCAAGTGTATTGAGAAAACACTGCTGTGTCTGTTGTGATGAGTACGTTAGTTTGTGACCCGTGGTACATACAGGGGCGGATCAAGAAGGGTGGCATGGGGTGGCAAATGCCACCCTAAAATGATCCCTTGCCACCCCAAGTGCCACCCCAGTCTTGTATATGACAGTGTTGTTTATTAAAATAAAATAGCATTAACAGTTTGAGCGTAGTTACAGTCAACAGTGAATATAAATGGCAAAACTGAATATATTGCATAGTGTTCCCCCCCTCCACCATTAACAAATGGTTCAGCCCATAGCAGGACCGGCTTTTGTCTTGTTTTCAGTAGCAAGCCATGCTTATGATTGTGCCAGAGCACATTTTGAACAACACCATGGGAATTTCGGATTTTACACAGGTGGTTGGATGTTACACTCTGGTTATTAACCCTCTGTGGTCCACGGACACGCTGCACCTCCAAATCACACGACTGATGTAAGCTGACATAGCAACAAGCTGCAGCCACACTGAGTCTCTATTTCAGCCTACACTGAAAGTTCAGACTTCAAAGTTTTTAAATTTTAATTACAGGCCAGTAAATCCAGAGTTATGATAATATATATAAGCCACGCTTTTTTCTAAATACTGTCGTCACGTTTTTGTGTGTGTGTGTTTTAAGTGTTTTGTAAGGACAGCGCGAAAACAGTAAAGAAAGGGGAAAAAGCCACCTCTTTCCTATCGGTGGAAAAATGCACCATGTCGACCAATTTTTAAAAAAAAAAGTCAACATGTCGGATTTGGCTGTTTAGGAAGAGGAAAAAGTTTTGGGAGTGACGGTAACGGCAGCGAGCGAGTGAGAGAGAGAGAGAGAGAGAGTTTTTAGATGTGGGAGATTTGTGACGTTTAGTGTGGAGTGAATACTTAGTGTGTTGTGTTGTCTTGTGTAGTTGTTCTGTTGTGTAGTCGTTTTGTGTGTCAGTGAGGGCACTAATGAATGTCACTAAGGCACATTTGCAACGTAAACACTGTCACTACGTAGAAAACTAGCGGAGTGATACACCTGCTGCTGTCAGGCCTGCAGGTTTGTCCCTGTGCTGTTCTCCTCTGTCTTTTGGTGGACAAACTTTTTTTTTACTGGCACACATCATTTGTGGGGCATCTTATTGTGACACCTGATTGTTCTCTCACTTTAGTTTTAGTAATATTTTTAAATGGTTGCACAAAATGAAAAAATGGAAGGTGTATTGGCTGCATTTTTAGACAAATAGTTGTATATGTTTACAAAATATACAATTTATATTTACTCAACATGTCTGTGGGGTTTTTTTACAGTAAAAAAAATACTACTAAGATTTTAAGTTCTTTGTGTGATTTCAGATCAGTAATACTAATGCAGTATGTCAGTGAAAAAAACAACTGAATTCAGTTGAGCTGAAAAGAATGATACCAAACAAGGCAAGAGGAAAAAATCAAATGAAACAATTTGAGGGTGAAATACAAACGTAAACTCAAAAGGAGTCAAAAATGGGCAGTTGTATTTCAGACCTCAGTGGGTTAATCCAACAAAAAAAGATTAGGTTTAAATTTTTGTTCATGACAGTGCAGATTTCTGACATTTTGTGTAATTTAAGCTGTAACAATGTGATTGTTTTCTAACAAAAAACAGTGTGAAACTTAAGTTAGACTTGTGTTTGTAAATGAACCGCCCCATGTTGTGTAGCTTTCTGGAGTTTATACTTATTGGGCTACATATTTATTTATTATACAGGCTATAGAGTACATAACATCAAAACTCACATGTTTCATGTAACTAAAGTGTGTAATTATGTGGGCTACAGACAATAATTAAGTTATAAACTATATTTATATGAAAAGTGTGTATACTTACTGCATTTGTGTCACGGTCTGTGTGACAGACCGTGGGGATGTGAGGAATGAGGACCCAAAATGCAGGACTTGACGCTGAAGGCAGTGCGTTTATTTACAGGGGTGAAAATCCAAACAACAATAAATCCCCCGTGCGATCCCAACTCCCGTTCCGTGTCTTCTCCCTTATCCCGTGCTCCGTGCTCTGTCTCCGTTCCCTGTGTACTATCCGTGTGCTGCCTCCTGGATGCCGCAATGCCTCCTGGGGAAACACGCATACAAAAGGTAGCCGTGAGTACAAAACCTAACAGCTGACCTGCACTAACCTTGCACATAAACTTAAGACTGACGGGAAGTCACTCAACGATCCAGCGTCGAGGAGCTCTCAGCCACACTGTTTTGAAGCTCCTCTGACGAGGCTTGATCGGCGCCAGGTGTGTGTGGATTCCTGGGTGGGACCGGTCAGCTGGCAGGGCCACACCCACCAGGCCTAAAAGTGCCTGCCACGACCGCACCCTCACACACATGCACACACCCATAAACACCTGACAGTACACAAACACGGAACACAGGACAGCAGACACAACCATAATAACAATAATAACAATAACCACAATAATAATAATAATTACAATATAGTCCACACTGCTCACGGACCCCGAATCCCTGGAGCTGGGTCCGTGACAGTACCCCCCCTCTAAGGGTCGACTCCCGACGACCCCAAAACAAAACAAACAAAACAGGAAAACCAACCCAGGGTGGGCGGCGGGGGTAACAGGACGGAGGGCCGGAACCAACCCCAAACGACCAAACTGTCAATCTCAAAAGTCCCAGAGGCTCAACCGCGACTCCAGCGGAGGCACAAAATAGTTCAATAACCCCCCCAGTTACCGTGGCGGGAGCTAAACAGTTCAGGCGGCCAGTAACTATAAGACCAGAGTTCAGGTGGCCTACCTCGGGTCCCGTAATAGCAGCAGAACACGTCAGGCGGCCTGCCACGGGTGCTATGGTGGTGGCGTTGCAGCTCCGGCGGCCTGCCACGGGTCCAGTGGCGGCAGTGTGACAGCTCCGGTGGCCTGCCTCGGGTCCGGTGGCGGCGGCGTTGCAGCTCCGGCGGCCTGCCACGGGTCTTGTATCGGCAGTGTGACAGCTCCGGTGGCCTGCCACGGGTCCGGTGGCGGCGGCGTTGCAGCCCCGGCGGGCGACAGAGTTGAAAGGCCCAGGATCCCCGACGCGCTGGACGTGGAAGGCGTGGACGGCGCGCTGGACGTGGACGGCGCGCTGGACGTAAAGATGCATCCTGCACGTCGACCTCCTATGGCGGTGCGCGCCTCTCCGGCCCGCCGAGCCCCTCTCCTGATGGTGTCCGCTCCTCCTGGTCGCTGAATTCCCGCTCCGACTCACAGAGCCCCTCCGGCTGTGGCGCGGGCTCCCCACGCTCGCCGAGCTCCTGCTGCGGTTCGCTAAGCTGCTCCTCCGGCTCGCTGAGCTCCACAGCTGGCAACGCGGGCTCCTCCCACTCGCTGAGCTCCTGCTCGGGCTTGCTGAGCTCCTCCGGCTCGCTGAGCTCCACCGCTGGCGATGCGGGCTCCTCCCGCTCGCTGAGCTCCTCCCGCTCGCTGAGCTCCTCCCGCTCGCTGAGCTCCTCCCGCTCGCTGAGCTCCTGCTTGGGCTTGCTGAGCTCCTCCTGCTCGCTGAGCTCCCGCTAGCCGAGCTCTCGCTCGGGCTTGCTGAGCTCCTCCGGCTCGCTGAGCTCCACAGCTGGCGACGCGGGCTCCTCCCGCTCGCTGAGCTCCTGCTCGGGCTTGCTGAGCTCCTCCGGCTCACTGAGCTCCCCCGGCAGCGGCGCTGGCTCCTCCGCTCGCTGAGCTCCTCCCGCTCGCTGAGCTGCTCCTCCGGCTGCGGAGCGGCTATAGATGGTTGATCCGGAGGTGAAGATGGCGATGCGGTAGCTGCAGGTGGTGAAGATGATGGTCGAGCGGGTGGTGTGGATGGTGTAGCCAAGAGTGCTGCGGTCGCTGCAGTCTGATGGGACGCTGGCGGAGAAGTAGCTGCAGAGGGTGGAGGTGATGATGGTGTGGCAGCTACTCGTGGTAGACTGGACAGTGATGCAGGAACAACAGACGGGTGAAATGATGGCAGAGTTGGTCCAGCAGGCATATCGACCTCCAACTGAGGACGAGGATGAGAGGCTGACCGGACTAAAGACTGAGTTACGTGCTGGGCAGCAGACTGAGTTACGTGCTGGGCAGCAGACTGAGTTACGTGCTGGGCAGCAGACTGAGTTACGTGCTGGGCAGCAGACTGTGCTAGGGCTACAGGCTGTGCTACGAGGTTAGCGTTCACACAGTCCAGTGAATAAACAGATGAGGCGAGTGAAGATGAATTGTCCATATGACTCACCACAATCGGCTGAGGGAAAGCCAGGGAATCTGGCGGCGGTGAGGCGTGCCGGCCGGGCAGGACAGCAGCCGTGTTGTTTTGAACTGCCGGTCCTTCGTCTGCTGACTCAGCACATGCCGCGGGGGTGAGTCAAAATCAAATCAAATCAAATCACCTTTATTGTCACATCACATGTGCAGGTACACTGGTACAGTACATGCGAGTGAAATTCTTGTGTGCAAGCTTCACAAGCAACAGAGTTGTGCAAAATACAATAACGTGCAACAAGCAAAATATAAAAATGGTTAATCTAAAAAGTAATAAATATATGTACCATATATAAAGGTATATACATTACTGAATGTGTGTACTAAATATGTTTTTCTACGTGTGTGTGTGTGTGTGTGTGAGTGTGTATATACATGTTTTACAAATGAAATAGAGTAAACAATAAAATAAGATATATAAAATATAAAATATACAGAGGTAGGTATGTGCAAAACAGTGGCATTAATGTACAGTATGGAGTGCATAATGTTGAAGTTCCAGTAGTGAGGGTGAGGTGTCTATGACGTGTTCAGCAGTCTGATGGCCTGGTGGAAAAAGCTGTCTCTCAGTCTGCTGGTACGGGACCGGATGCTGCAGAACCTCCTTCCTGATGGAAGTAGTCTGAAGAGTTTATGGCTGGGGTGACTGGAGTCCTTGATGATCCTCCCCGCTTTCCTCAGGCACCGCTTCCTGTAGATGTCTTGGAGGGAGGGAAGCTCACCTCCAATTATCCGTTCAGCACACCGCACTACTCTCTGGAGAGCTTTGCGGTTGTAAGCGGTGGTGTTGCCATACCAGGTGGTGATGCATCCAGTGAGGATGCTCTCAATGGCACAGCGATAGAAGGTCCTGAGGATGCGGGGGCTCATGCCGAATCTTTTCAGTCTCCTGAGAAAGAAGAGGCGCTGCTGCGCCTTCTTCACTGTCTTGTTTATGTGTACTGACCACGTAAGATCCTCAGCCAGATGTACACCAAGGAAGCGGAAGCTGCTCACTCTCTCCACAGCGGCGCCGTTGATGGTGATGGGGGTGTGTACTCCTCTGCACCTCCGGAAGTCCACTATCAGCTCCTTTGTCTTTGCGACGTTGAGGGTGAGATGGTTGTCTTGACACCAGTGGGTCAGGGCGCTGACCTCCTCCCTGTAGGCTGTCTCATCACCGTTGGTGATAAGACCCACCACTGTAGTGTCGTCCGCAAACTTCACAATGATGTTGGAGTTGTTAGTGGCCGTGCAGTCGTAGGTGTAGAGTGAGTACAGGAGAGGGCTCAGTACACACCCCTGTGGAGCACCAGTGTTCAGTGTGATGGGGGATGAGGTGGTGCTGCCCAGTCTGACCACTTGGCGTCTGTCAGACAGGAAGTTAAGGATCCAGCTGCAGAGGGAGCTGCTCAGTCCTAGATCCTGCAGTTTCCTGTCCAGCTTCGAGGGAACGATGGTGTTGAATGCTGAGCTGTAATCTACAAACAGCATTCTCACATACGTGTCTCTCTTCTCCAGGTGTGACAGGGCAGCATGGAGTGTCAGGGCTATGGCATCATCAGTGGACCTGTTGTGGCGGTATGCGAACTGTAGAGGGTCCAGTGAGTCGGGTAGTGCGGAGCAGATGAAGTCCCTGACCAGCTTCTCGAAGCATTTGCTCACGATGGGGGTCAGGGCTACAGGTCGCCAGTCGTTCAATGATGAGATGGTGGAGGATTTGGGTACAGGGACGATGGTGGCCATTTTGAAGCAGGCTGGGACTACAGACAGAGAGAGGGAAAGGTTGAAGATATGTGTAAACACTCCAGCCAGCTGAGCCGCGCATGACTTGAGGACGCGGCCGGGAATCCCGTCCGGACCAGTAGCTTTGCGTGGGTTCACTCTCCTGAAGTACCTCCGCACATCCTCCTCAGACACAGTGTGCGCACTGACGTCATCCGCGGTGCGCACACTGTCCGGTCTCCTGGTGTTCGCTGTGTCGAATCTAGCGTAGAATACGTTTAGATCCTCACACAGAGAGGCCGTGGTCTGCGGTGTGCTGGTTTTCCCTCTAAAGTCTGTGATCGTGTTTAGTCCCTGCCACATACTCCGAGGGTTGTCAAACTGTTGCTCCACCCTGTCCCTGTACTCACGTTTGGCTGCTTTGATCGTCTTCCGGAGTTGGTAATGTGCGTGTTTGTAGTCCGATGTGTTCGCGGAGGCAAAAGCGGTGCTCCGTGCCGCTAGCGCCGTGCGAACATCTCCGTTAATCCAGGGTTTTTGATTTGGGAAGGATTTAACTGTTCTGGATGGGACGACATCTTCCACGCATTTTCTGATAAATCCACAGACTGAGTCTGTGTATTCATCGATGTCTTTAGCAGCCACGTGAAACATTTCCCAGTCCGCGTGATCAAAACAGTCCCGTAGCGTAGAGTGGAGAAGTGGTGAGGTGCAGAGAGCGTGGGAACCGTTTCCCCCGCAATGGAGGGTCCAACAAGTGAGCTGCAAGCGACGGTGGGGAAGCTATCTGCCTATGAAAAAAGAAAAAGGCAGCAAGGGCTCCCAAGGAGGTCGCCACATCCTCCTTACCCGGACAGCCCAAACCCAAAAGCTCAAAGCTGGAACTTGCCCTCAGTATGGTTATAATCGAAATCAATCTCTTAATGTCCAAAAAGCTCACAAAAAAAGTGGTTGAAGACAGGAAAGTATCAAAAAATACGACCTGTATGTGTCTCTGATGTGGATCTGCCGCCTGGATAATGCTCCGACAGTAATTCCAGAGCTGGGCAAGCAACTCCTCTTGTGAGACGGTCCTTGAGTCCGCTGGGTCCATCTGCTGGATTGTTCTGTCACGGTCTGTGTGGCAGACCGTGGGGATGTGAGGAATGAGGACCCAAAATGCAGGACTTGACGTTGAAGGCAGTGCGTTTATTTACAGGGGTGAAAATCCAAACAACAATAAATCCCCCGTGCGATCCCAACTCCCGTTCCGTGTCTTCTCCCTTATCCCGTGCTCTGTGCTCTGTCTCCGTTCCCTGTGTACTATCCGTGTGCTGCCTCCTGGATGCCGCAATGCCTCCTGGGGAAACACGCATACAAAAGGTAGCCGTGAGTACAAAACCTAACGGCAGACCTGCACTAACCTTGCACATAAACTTAAGACTGACGGGAAGTCACTCAATGATCCAGCGTCGAGGAGCTCTCAGCCACACTGTTTTGAAGCTCCTCTGATGAGGCTTGATCGGCGCCAGGTGTGTGTGGATTCCTGGGTGGGACCGGTCAGCTGGCAGGGCCACACCCACCAGGCCTAAAAGTGCCTGCCATGACCGCACCCTCACACACATGCACACACCCATAAACACCTGACAGTACACAAACACGGAACACAGGACAGCAGACACAACCATAATAACAATAATAACAATAACCACAACAATAATAATAATTACAATATAGTCCACACTGCTCACGGACCCCGAATCCCTGGAGCTGGGTCCGTGACAATTTGAATCATTTTAACCATATGTAACCACCTGCATATGTGTTTGGGGAAAAAAGGCTTTGATTTTGCCACCCCATTTGATTTCTTTGCCACCCTCATGCCACCCTAAGAAAATTTCTCTAGATCCGCCCCTGGGTACGTACCTATTTAAAATAGGAAAGAGCAGTAGGCGCACAGTAGGGCTGGGTATCGTCACTGATTTCTAGAATCGATTCAATTCCGATTCGATTTAATTCGATTCGATTCAATTCGATTTGAATTGAATCGAGTCAGAAATATTATAATTCAGATCAGTACATTTACATATTGTTGTATCAATAAAAAGGAAGCTGACACACGCAAGACCTTATCAAAGGTGTGAGCGTCACAGCAGATGCCTTTGTGTCAAAGTAGCTGAAGATAAAACAGAAAAACATGAAGGTGATTTAAACAGTAAAAGTCAGAGTGAATTCATGACGATGTTTACATGAAGCATAGTTTGGATCTTCTTTTGCTGCTGGTTCAGTCAATATTGTTTGGAGAGAGACAAAACTAACAGCTTTAGAATCAGCGCAAAAAGGGCGTGAACACAAAGCGCGGACCCATCGACAGATCAGAATCAGTGAGCTGTCGGCTTTGAGCCCCGACCGTGTCCGTGCCGTCAGGTGAGAAAGGCGACATCTCACTGATTCTGATCCGCGCTGTGTGTTTACGTCTTTGTGCAGAATCCGTGTACCTGTCTTAGCTGTTTGGTGGTTGTTGAAATTTTGTGAGGTTTCACCTGACATTCTGGCTTTTCAGGCAAAATAAATTTATATTAAAAAATCGATTCAGGATTTTAATGAATCGATTTTACGTTATCCAAGCCAGAATCGATTTTAATCGATAAATCGATTATAAAAACCCACCCCTAGCGCACACAGTGTTGGGGAGTAACGGAATACATGTACCGCCGTTACGTATTCAGAATACAAAATATGAGTAACTGTATTCCGTTACAGTTACCGTTTAAAAAGGTGGTATTCAGAATACAGTTACTTTGTTGAAATAAATGGAATACACGGCGGTACTTCCCTGTTTCATATTGTCGCGGGTCAGGACTGTTTGGGTTTGTTTGACAGCTACGTTCTGTTGTTCCAGGCGGCAATGTTACGGTTGCCATGGTTACAGGGTGACGCGCTCTCTCTGCGTGTTTCCTGGGTGAGAGAGCGCTTTTTTGTTGTTGTTGTTGTGCTAAGCTAAAAGGCAGAATGCTACAGGCATAGCTCTAAAGCATGTAGCCTGATGGGCAGTGTAGTCCGTGCTGCAGGGAGAATGGACTGCCATACCCGTTATGTGTCTGTGAGCGAGGGAGGGAGAGAAAGGAAAAGTCCGAGCTGTCACGGAGCAAAAACGGGAGCTGGAAGCATGTAAATATAATAATAACCACAGCAGCCAAGAAGAGTGCCTGACGAGCCCAGCTGTAAGTAAGCTATTAAGACTCAACTGTACACTGTGTTCGTGTTTTCCTCCGGAAAAAATAAGTTCAGTTGGAGAAGCCTTTCAACGCCTCTCTCTGTCTCTGGCAAGCAAAGTTGACCCAGACAACAAAGTAAAGCTAGTTTTCGGCTACCAGCCCGACACGAACCCGACGTATTAGCCAGAGGTCCCTTTACTACGTTTCGGAGCCGCGGACCTTCAGTAACAGTAATAAATCACAGCAATAGGACATTCATGTAGTTGTAAACAGCATGATAATATATTAAGTAATCCAAAGTATTCAGAATACGTTACTCTCATTGAGTAACGTAACGGAATACGTTACAGAATACATTTTGGGGCATGTATTCAGTATTCTGTAGTGGAATACATTTTAAAAGTAACCTTCCCAACACTGAGCGCACAGTCAGTTAAAAAGGGTTTAATTTTAATACAAAAATAAAAGTAAACATGATGATCTATCAATAGGGACAAGTCTACAATTGCGGGTCACAGATTTTATTTTCTCCACCCAACTCTGGACACTGTTAAATATCCCAATTCTTTGGTCTTTCAGCTGAAGGAATAACAACACTCGGTGTATAAATAATCTCTTTATTCCATATTACATACAACACTTTGAGCAATAAAAAATGTCTAGACTGGAGATGTGGACAGGAGGGTGTCCACCAGATCTCAAAATGTCTTTCTCACATTCCTATAGCTTTGGCCCCCCTTCCACAGTCATAAAACCTAAACATCCACAATCTCTCTCTCTCTCAGTGAGCCTAAATTATGACCTTGGCTTCCTGTGCAGTATGTTCTGTTCTTCCTAATCAGACAAATAAGGCCATGATTTTCTGAAAACAGTATTTCTTATGAATCAGCAGTATAATTCATTCACAATAAATCAGCAGTCTAATGTAATAAAAATCAGTCTAATCAAGCAGCAATTACCAGCTGATGCTATTGTAACCAATACGTCTACTCACCCAAGAATGAGTGAAGCAATATAGATAACAGCAGAGGACAATTTATTTAGGGTCTGATGGCAATTTACCATCGGTGTCCAGCACTTTAAAGGATTGATGGACTGGAGCACATCCGTCCTTAACATGCACTCTTAAACATCAGCTTGATACTAATACATCAAAAGAAACTTAACCGACTGTAAGTGCAAATGTTTCAACCTGAACAACTTAAAACGTCCCTGGGATACAATGTAAACAAAGACAAGAAGAAGAAGAAAAGAAAAAAAAATATTTTCACCATTAGCCACTTCTAACCAGGAGACAAGTGAATATATTATGTAAAGAGTCTTTTTTTCTCAGTCCTGGGGTTGTAACACCACAACCTCCTCAGTCCATAATCACAGAGTGTCTATTTGACACTAATCAAAATGTCTTTAGATAGTCTTTGTGAATGCAAAAAGAAAAAATAGTGTTAGCAAAATAAAGAGAGTGTATGGCACTGAGTGTGGGTGTGTGTGTGAGTACTTCGGTCCAAATAATCGAGGTCTGGATGGATGAATGAATGGCAGCCGCCGATCCTTAATGGCACCAGCGAGACAGCACGTCAATGAGGCAGCACAGCAGCGAGGCTTCTGGCACGAGAACGAATAATAGTCTTTTTTAAAGGCTACTGCAGAAGGAGATATTCCCCGCTAGCTCACCCAAGTTTGCTCTCTGGCACAGCTACAAGCCATGTGAGCTCATAGTCCCTCCCGCCAGGATGTACTACCACAGTCCACTGTCGTAAAGCAGCCGCAAACCAATAGCAATAAAAAAACCTCAAAATCATTGACGAACATTTTATAACTGAACATCCAATATAGATATATACATATATGCTGAATATCACACAATCTCAGATAACCAAAGTAACACTGGGTTACATTAACATTTTACCACAACTTCACCAGATGTAGCTAAAAAAACTAAACTCATCGCCTTCTTCTAAGTCAAGAGTTAAATGCAACCTAAAATTACCTACTGTGTTTAAATTACAGATTACACTTTGTTACCACCAGGAATTACCAGCTGCTGCTTTGCCTAAAAATAAATAAAAACAAATGTAAAAAATTTTTATGCACACACACATAAAATAGAAAAAATAATTTTACACAAACCAACTGACTAATCGCTGTGTAAACTTAGAGGCTCGTCCTGTCCGATAAAGCCAGTTTGTGACCCGTGGTACGTACCTATTTAAAATAGGACAGAGCCGTAGGTGCACAGTCAGTTAAAAAACGTTTAATTTTAATACAAAAATAAAAGTAAACGTGTAACAGCGACACCTAAAAACAATTAAAACTTTACTTTGTTAAGCACGATATAACCAATAAAATTATATGATTGCCCATGAGACAGGATAAGCGCTGCAGGGAACCGGTTAAAAAATAATCAACATATCACACACGTTAAAAAGGGACGGCAACTCACACAGAACCCCAAATGGGCAAGACACGATAAAAAAAAAAGGCAAAACGTCAGTGCCGTCTTCACTTTGGCCCACTGCGGTGCATGCAAAATAAATGGTAATGGTGCAGCGCCTTCACCATCTGCAACTTATAAAAAATAAAAAAAAAATCGTTCCTGCTCATTCCTGGTTTATCCTTCATGCTCGGGTCCTCTACCAGAGGCCTGGGAGCTTGAGGGTCCTGCGCAGTATCTTAGCTGTTCCCAGGACTGCGCTCTTCTGACAGAGATCTCCGGTGTTGTTCCCAGGATCTGCTGGAGCCACTCACTTAGCTATATATATATAAATATATGTATAGGCTTCGTGGGACACCAAAAGAATTCAAAAGAACAACATTTAACACTAAGTAGTCCTGATTTTGAACTGTTGTAGTTCCTGTTTTAATTCCAGATCAGTTCTGGGTCTGGTTGAATTGGGGTTTAGTCCCCGTGTCTTGATACAGCCCTGACCTTGTTCTGCCTTGCTGCTTAATTAAAAACTAGTTAACAGTGTCCTGCATATGTGATATTTTTTTCCTATATGAAGTCTTTTTTTTTTTAAACAAAACTCAAAACAGAGCCTATTAATTTTTCAGTCATTTCTACCCTCACTTAATTTCCTTTCACTGCTCAGCTCGCACACAGTGGCTCAGCTATGCTCCAATCCCTCCATATTGTGGCCAATCACATGCGAGGATATAGGATAATATCATTATGTAAAAAACAGAGATGGAGAAAAACAGTACAAAAGCAAAAACACATATATGCCTGACACCCATAAACGAAGCAGCATCTGGCTGCAGTTTAAAGACTTTTTTGTCTTGGTCTCGATACCCTCTGGTCTTGGTCTTGTCTTGATCTCAGTTTAGGCGATCTTGACTACAAGTCTAATACAATTACAGGCCATTTAACAATACGACCAATATAAATATTTAACTTTGTACTGTGAGTAAAAGAAAACACAATTAGAAAATAATGTGCTTACATTTGCTTAGATGAGAGGGTCTAGCTGAAGATAAGAGAAATAGGAACGGATTTGTGAATGTCGGTGTCTTTTAATTTGGTTTAGCTGTAGAGTGTGAGAGTGTGTGTTATTGTGTAGAGGCAGAGGAATTTATTGACACTGGGTCTGCCTGTCATAAAAGGAGACAGGAAGCTACAGTTGGGGGATGCTAGGACTGTGTGGAAGAGATAGGAAAGAGAAGAATTTGGTGTTGCTTGTGTGAGTGGAAATGGCCCTCTTTATGACTGGCACGTGCACACACACTCACGTGCACACACACTCACGTGCACACACACAGTTACAAGTATAGTTTATTATATTTTATCACTGCCCTTGTATACAGACCCACAATGTTTCTCTTTCAGTGTTTCCTACACATACACCATGTATATAGTTTCACTCACATATATGTATACATGTACATTGCTTTTTATGTTATTTTATTGATCTATTTATTTACCCCCCTGTTGTATATAGGCTTCTCTTATTATTATTTTTGCACCTTTGTGGTCCGGCTACCCAATTCCACTGTGCAAGAAACTGCACAATGACAATAAAAAGCTCTAAGTCTAAAAGTACGTGCACACGCAGGCACTCACATGCTAGAACATACAGACACAAACACACTGTTTTGAGTTTATGACACACCAAGTGGGTTTTACGATGGGGATGCATCTATAAAACTGGTTGTAACCAACAAAGAGGTTGAGATCTGCAGAGGGACACCGGCCTTGTACATCTCCCCTTCTGGAAGGTGCATGCGTAACAGAAGATGAATAAAAGTTTTCTGAAATGACGGTGTAGTCTCTGGAGGCCTGAGGAATACAAAAGAACCGGGGGGAAACTGCTTTACGTCACACTATCAACAGATTTCATATGGTTAAATTTGAAAGTGTTTTCCTCTCCTGCTTCAACTGCCATCGTTGTCTGAAAAAAACCTCCTTTACCGCCAGCAGTGAATCCTGGGATATGGTAGGACAAGAAGGATACACCCAACCCATCCTTCAAATTCGAGGAAACAAAGATGCATTTGTTGCCACATTTGGTGGACTCTTTGATTTGGGACAACCTTAGTCGCATTGCTGTGACGTCATTGCCTCGAAATACAGCATTTGAGGCGTCCTTCCCCTGAATTTGGACACAGCCACCGTTTTCTGTTTTGTCCTCCCTGTGTTGTCATGTCTGATTAGTCACAGCTGTGTTCCCCTCCCGTCTGTGTGAGTATATATAGGATGTGTCTAAATTCAGGGGTAGCGAAGGCCACATTTTTACAGTAGGTCTTTCTTTGCTCTTTTTCCCGACTTTCTTGTTTTATCTCTATTGTTCAATAACAACATAGACAAAAAAGTAAGTATTTTATAGTTTATGTATTCTGCCAAAGGAAGAGATAACTAAATCATCATATTAACAACACTGCAGGTGTTGTTGATGCATTGCAATCTAAATTCTCTAAGCATGACTGTGAACAAGCACAGAAAACACACAGGTATGCAGATGACTTTACAAGGATTAGATTTACATCACAGAGAAGAAGAAACATGGATGTGGAACATATAAAACCTGCTCAACACATCACTCTGATACTGAATTAATTAGTTAATTGAGGTAGCAGCAGGTTGTCTGTTTGATGGCTATGACTAAGACAGCTGCATCCATTCCTCTTTACAGACAGATGTATAACAGCAGCTCACAGCCCTGCAGTTAAACTGAGAGAAAACATTTTGAATACTGCTGTACACTACGCTGTGATGTTCTGCTTAGCGCTGACAGACAAAGAGATGATCAGCAAGGGGTTGTGACTTGAATATTTAGCTCAAGTCCTATTGGTCATCTGTTTTCTTAAAGCCAGGATGCTCTCAGTGGTTTAAAACCTGGAGACGGTCCAGTTGCCAGAGGAGCTTCAGATTTTAAAATTTTACACCTCAGAGTTGATAAAACTCTCATAACAAATTAGAAGTGGATTCTCAAGATATGCACTCTTTAAAATGCTCTGTGGCTCACTGTTCAAGTACTCATAGATCTAAACTTGTGCCGAAAGGAAGAAGTTACACTATAAAGGAGACGAGCAAGGTGGTAAAACACAGCAGAGCAAACAGCATATCTAGCAGAATAGAGTTACACTCAAAATAAAAGATTCAGGTTGGAAAGACGTGAAGCTCCTCCAGCTGTTTATCTTCATTTTCCTGTTTGGATGAAACACACTGGATCAGTTGTGTGTCGTTATACAAATGCATTAACATATTTATATTTGGATCTGCTGAGGTACCTGCTCTCACTGATGAGTACACAACATCTGGATCAGCTGGGTACTCTGTAACACAACATAGAGTAGTGCAACAGATTCATTCACTTGAATTTTATTTACAGAGTCAATTCATAGAGACTGAGAGTGGCCTTAGTGGGCTCCGACATCATGAAATCCACTTTTAAAGATTCTAAAAGTATTATTGCAGCAGATTAATTAATATTACAGTAAAATCATTTACTCGTGGGTAAAAGTACTCAGACTCTTTTGACTAGGTTATAATAAAGTCCATCAGTCCTTTGGAAACACTGACGGGAAACTGAGATAATTCAAAAAGGCAAATTTAGTCATCTAGCCATTGTGAAAATGGTCTTTACCGATGTTCAACCATCTAAAAATTTACATTAGAGAAATGTGAAATCATATTTTTTGTTCTTCAGTAATTAGCTAATAAGGTGTGGTGTTGTAGTACAGCTAACACAGTTACCTCCTGGACGGAGTCCTTACACTCCTCACTAGTTACCCAGTTACCACCTCTAGTAGCAGATATATTGTTGCTCAGGATATAGAGAGGATTGTGAACTTATCAGGAAGTTGGTGGTACAATCACCAACTCCTGCCTCTAGATATTGAAATGCCCTTGGGCAAGGTATCAACCTCATATACCCCCTGAGGCATCCATCTTGGGCTATGCGTGAGTGTTAAATATAAAAACTCCTGTTTAACAGGAAGAAACCTCCAACAGAACCAGGCTCAGGCACGGTCGGCCATCTTTCACGACTGGTAGAGTAGTAGAACTCTACCTAACAGATAAGTCCAAAAATATTTGGGGACAGAGACTGCTGTACAGCATTTCTAGTAGTTGTAGTCTATGTGGAACATAAACTGAACATGAACTGGAAACACCAGGTGAACCACCCAGGAACCCTGACCAATAGCAGTGAAGGATTCCAGGGTGAGGTAAGAGAGAAGTAATCATAAGGAGCAGCCAAGATTTGTAATTGTTTCAAAAAGAGAAAGCAAGAGAGGCCAAATAAGTATAAACGAGTGCTCTTAAGATGAGTTGAAGATCTTCCTCTAGTTTCCTGGGCATGAGGACTGGAGAGCAACATCAGAAGAAAGGACTTTGGAGATTTTAGTGACATGTGACAAATCTTTGTCCAACCACTGTGAACATAAAAATTGGAACTATAACTTTTGTTGAATTGTTGTCTCAAAAGAGTTGGAGGGCTTTGTACTCAATCATTGCTTTCCCCGTGGATATTATTGTGCACAGGATGGAGAGGAGTTTATCACCAGAATGTACGTCTTCCCCTCCTCTCTCATTCATCTCAAGACCAATAAAAGAGATCAGCATCAGTATAGAGTTCATTTATTAGATTAGGATAAAATTCTGGGGATTTAATTAAGTGATTCTTACTGTCTGCTAAAGCATTTGCATTGCCCATGCTAAGTTGCTCTTGACCTGCAAGCTTACTCGGGCAGTCATTGAGAACCTTCACAGACATCAGGCAGTCATTGTCAGAGGAAACAGGTTCATAACTGGAGATAGGCAGTTAGAGCTGGGTGAGTCTCCTCACTGGTTCAGTCCAGTTCCTTCATTATCTGTTGGGGAACACTCCTTGGAATCAGAAACTTGAACCCTTTAAATGAATGGCCCGTCCAGGTTTCCTATACTAACTGACTGATCCAGCAGTCAGTCAGGAGTGTAAAGATCTGTGGGTCACACAGAACTCCACAGGCTAGCCAACAGCAGCCTGACTGCTATTAGTTATTGAGTGAAAGAATGAAAGGATGCCAGAATTGTTACTTGTTACTGGCCCCCAAGCTCAGTTGACTTAAAACCAAGGAGGTACATGTCTATGATGCTGTCAGGCATGCATACAAGCACATGGAGGCCATACAAACTGCACATCACCAAGGATACTGTAGCTCCTCACAAAACAAAATCCTCTATTCAGGAGTACTCGACTCCTGAATACAAACCTTAACACAAACGTGCACCTTAAAGAAGATACCTGCAACCTGGAAAGCAAAATGTGTCTCACTGATATCAGTAACAGGAAATCCCAAATTGTTACTAATGTGGTGTTGTCGTGGAGTCCTCTCCTAAATTTCTCCCGAACAAATGCGGTGTAGTCAGGAAGCATTCAGTGTGTACCTAATGGTGTATGTGCCCTGATCAACTGTCGGCAGACAGTGTAACTCTGGTGTTAATAAATTTTGTGAATGACTTCCTCCTTACTAAAGCAGCACCTTTGTAAAATGATCTTCTTATTATCAATCTACAATCAAAGCCCATTCCTCGAAATATAATGCAAAACAAATGTTGAGGTTGTAATCGTCCATCATGGATCTTCTTTAACCATGTTTACAATGAAACAATTTGCTCCTTTGTGAAAACCACTCCAAAAACTGATTCAAAGGAGCCAAAATCACCAATGATTTCATCCTATGGTCTATGTATGAGTGGATGTTGCAGAGGTTACCAGTATTTCTGCCCGCAGGTCTCTGAGATCTGATTTGAACTTGGCCATAAGTGACCTCAGAAGGGCCTGTGAATGAGAGAGAGATGATGATTTACTGAACAGAGAAACAAGGTCACCCAGAAACACCGACTCAGCTAAAGAAATGGAACTGTAAGAGCCAAAGTCAATGTTTATGTTTTGTTTATTTCCTATGGTGGTGCAGGTGTTTTCCTGCACCTCAGGTGATCGCATGTTATTTACCTGACATGGGTGAACTCAAAGGGACGTTGTCTGAGTGGTTTCTTGCAAACTTTTTTATGGACTGTTTTTTGCATGTTACTTTACCTCACCTTTAAGTCCTAATTACAAACGATGTAAGTTAATACATCCATTATTTGTTTTGTATGAAAGGAAAGTTTATTGTTTAAGTTTTAAAATTAAAATGCACACAGTGTGGCTTATTGGAGACGCAGCACAGCCCATCAAAGCATGTTTTACTGCATACATCAGGACAATGAAGAGGATTTCTGGATGTAGCTTTCACATGCTGGGACACTGCTGTTGGAGAAGGAGATATTGGAAATGGCACCATCACAGTGGCACAGAGGAATGTAGCGCAATGCACACATCAGAAGTGGTAGGACACGTGGATTCACTCTGTTTGTTTTTGAATGCTTTGAACACAGTTTGGAAGCGTCACCCCTTGTCCATTGGGGACAAGGGGTGACAAGGTTTGGTTTGTGTTGTGTGTTGCTGTAACTAAGTTTAAGAATATAATCCACCCACTGTTATCATCTTCAATGCCCTGTACCAACATAGAGCAGAGCAGCTACCTGAACGCTACTCCAACAGAGGTCGATTATCTTGTTAATAATTTTACCTCCTCACTACGCACGACTCTGGATACTGTAGCTCCAGTGAAAACTAAGGCCTCAAATCAGAAGTCCCTGACTCCGTGGTATAATTCTCAAACACGTAGCCTAAAGCAGATGACTCGTAAGCTGGAGAGGAAATGGCGTGTCACAAATTTAGAGGATCATCATTTAGCCTGGAGAAATAGTTTGCTGCTTTATAAGAAAGCCCTCCGCAAAGCCAGAACATCTTACTATTCATCACTGATTGAAGAAAATAAGAACAACCCCAGGTTTCTCTTCAACACTGTAGCCAGGCTGACAAAAAGTCAGAGCTCTACTGAGCCAACAATCCCTTTAACGTTAACTAGTAATGACTTCATGAACTTCTTCAGAAATAAGATTTTAATCATTGGAGAAAAAATTACCAATAATCATCCCACAGATGTAAGCTTAAATAGTTTTACAGCTTTTTATCTAACCCCATAAACTGAACTGAATTTCAAATATGTTTCATAACTTTGTGTATGTGTATTGTGTACCTGCAGTGTGTGTCCTCACAGCAGAGTAGACTGTATCTGGATCAAGAGAATGGTTTTCTGGAAGATAAA
The DNA here is from genome assembly GCF_001858045.2 of Oreochromis niloticus. Classification (NCBI taxonomy): domain Eukaryota; kingdom Metazoa; phylum Chordata; class Actinopteri; order Cichliformes; family Cichlidae; genus Oreochromis; species Oreochromis niloticus. The sequence continues at coordinate 418,574 of NW_020328614.1, forward strand.
CAGAGATCAAACAGAAACATGTTTCCTGTGATAAACTGCACAGTAACTTTAATTCATTTTTTTCTTTTTTCCTTTTGTCCTGTCCCGTTTGGCTCTTTTGCCATCAGAATTATTGTCTAAAGGCAAAGAAAGATGCCCAACAGATTTACTTTGCCAAATGGACCATCCCAGCTTTGCCATAATGGTCTATTTGATTCACCTTTTATTGTTTATTTTATTTTATTTTCACTCGCAAAACACTCGCTGGGGAAAAGAAAGGGGAGAAAGAAAAACAGCGGGGAAGAGGGACGGGGATAAAGGGCAAAAAACAAAAACCAACAAAATAAGCAGACAAAAGATAAATATATGAATCACCTGGATCACCTGTTGAGAAAGAAAAAAGAGAAAACAAGCAGAAGAAAAAAAAGAGCAACATAATAAACAACATCACGATGATCTATGGGAATATAACAGTAAATACTAAATATTAAACATTATTGTGCAGCACGTAAGATCGACTTCATTCATTCGAATTCATTCTAACCTTCCCAAAATGGCAGCTGAGTGCCTACAGTGCGGACAGCTAAGGCTCCAGTACACTCAGCTTACCTCGCCTCTTCTTCTTCTGTCTGATGTTGATATCAGCATAGGTCACTTCTTCAGGAGCAGGTGAAGTCTTGGTTACTGAGAAGGAAAATCAGAAACAGACTCAAAACAGCTCTTGTATGTAATGGTGCATTACTGTGTAGTGCTGGATCAGAGGAGAAAGCTGGGGTGGAACAGGTCAGGGAGTAGTTGTAGGTCCTACTGGTTGGTATAGCAAGTAACTATGTGAATTAATAAGAATGTAGTGATTCATTATTGGTATCACATATCAATTTGATTCTCTTATTGATTCTCACTGGCTTTGCTTTGAGAGTCGGCATCATCATTAAAGCAACATATCAAAAACAAAAATACAGACATACATTTGTGTTAATTAATTACATGCTTTGGGTCAAAGGTTTGTACATTTTAGAAGTATTTCCCCTGTTTGTTGTGATCAGTGTTGGGGTCTTTATTTAGATAAAGTAATTATTAGCATATTACACAAAACACTTTAAGTATAATTACTAGGGGTGGGACTCAATTGAAAAAAAATTATCTAATTAATTAGAGTCTTGGTAATTAATTCATCTTGATTAACTGAATTTAATCACACAAGAAAATTTGCCCCAAAGTGCAAATGTTTGTTTTTTTTAAAGGGTTTTACTCGATGACAAAATAAATAATAGACATGGACATGAATATTTTAAACTCAAGCTATGCTGGCATTAGGTATTTTCTGTTCTGCAGTTTGCCCTGTAGTGGTTGTTTTTGTGTATTTTTTACTCTGCAAGATTTAGCCAGAGGCAGTTTCACCTCTGTTAATCTGTTGCCATCCATGCCTTCACAAGTTTATAAACGGCATCATCTATAAGTAATATTGTTTGTTATCACTGAGACAACTTGTGTGCGTTATTATTTGTTGTGAAGGCGTGATATAGTTTGTAGTTTGAATTTAATTTGAATGCATGTATAACCTAAGCTAGTAAGGTTAAGCTAGCTCATATGCCAAGTGGTTTCTTTAACATTTTGATCATGAGCGTGATTTCATTTGATGTTTTATTCGGGCACTCACTAAGCAGATAAATATTGTGCTCATATTTTTGAATATGTGACTTACTGGTGTGTTTGTTATATTTTATATTGATGCAACATTTTTATTGGTTTATTTCTGGTTTTGTCAACAGTTTCACACTCTTTTATTAAATCATCCAACTCAACACATCGGCCTGTTCCTTGGATTTTGATTAGGAGAGTGTTTAGCTGTCTGTATAGCTGAGTCTACGTTCACGAGGACAACACTTAGTGAGGACAGAACAGTGAAAAGATGAACCATCACATCAAGCTGTGAAGGAATCTCGGCAGCCCATTTCTTAGCCACCAGTAACCAGTGAGTAGAAGAAAAACACCAAAGAGGCTACGCTCGCTTCTTCGGTATCTTTTTACGGGATTTGAAGACCCATTCACCTGCCTGTATTAAACGATGTCCAGCTCAAACCCTATCAACGCCGTATCAGAGCCTGGAGCTTAGGTCAGAGTGTGCTGCCTCAGCTGCATTTTCCAAGCAAAGTTCAAATAAATCTTCAGCTAGTGCGGCTGCTGCTAAAGCTCGTGCCAAGGCGGAAGCTGCACGCACGCGAGCAGCCTATGCAAAACGTCAAATAGACATGCAAGTGGAGAAAGCACGCATAGAGGCTGCATTGAATGCACTAAAAGAAGAGTGTGAAGCTGAGGCTGCCTCAGCAGAGGGTCAAGTGTTTGAGGCTGCTGCAGATTTAGACAACTGTGACCTTGGGAGTAAAGCCAGTCATGCTCAAGCAACGAAGCAGTCATTTCAGCGAACTGGTGAGTTCATCCAAGCACATTTCTCTTCAGCGCAGAGTTACGCTTCAGCTCAAAATGAGAAAGAAACAGAGGCTGCTGCTTCTGTACCACAACACAGACACCTCCCAGATATTGAAGTTCATCGCGTCAGTCGTGACACACAACAGCCGTATCCTCCTGCTTGTTCGGCTGAAGGCCTGCACCCAGGCAACCAGAGAAAAAAATCGCCCTGACCCTCTGTCTTTTAACACAGACAGAGATGTTCCCTCCATGCACACACATCGCTACACAGACTCCCCAGTCGCCATTGGAGGCTCGAGGTGTGTCTGAGTTAGCTATATATCTGGCACGCCGAGACCTTATCACAGCTGGACTAAAAGTGTTTGATAACCAGCCTGCTAGTTATTAGTGATGGGATTTCCGGCTCTTTTTAGAGAACCGTCTCTGTCGGCTCGGCTCACTAAAAAGAGACGGCTCTTCAGGTTTTTCGTCGCTTTAATTAATTTATTATTAACGATAATATAAAATTATGCACAAAAAGAATTACTAATGTAAAAAAAGTGGTTTTATTTATATATGTTTATATATAAATATATGTGGTGGCCCCTTGAGACAAAGCTCGTACAAACTCCAAAACACGTACAAACTCCAAAACACATTCCTAGCGTTAACTGAACTTATTTATTAACCTTTATTTAACCAGGAAGATCCCATTGAGATTAAAAACCTCTTTTTCAAGGGAGACCTGGCCAAGATAGGCAGCAGCAGGTGTCTCACAGTTACAGAGATTACTCAAACACAGGCAGCAACAACACACATGCAACAATAAGTGAAAGAAAACAAATAAAATAAAATAAAATTCAATAACATTTAATAAAAAAATAAAATTAAAATAAAAAGTCAGTTAAAATGACAATCAATCTAATTGAAACAGTTGCATGTTATGGACTTGGCCTCAAGGATTCGTAGTTTAGATTTAAAAGCACTTAATGAAATGAATTCAGTCATTTTCCATTCGTTCTGCAGTTTGTTCCAAGCCGAGGGTGCTAAATGGACAAAAGCTCTTTACCAAGTTCAGTTCGAGCAAGTGGAACAGAAAGCAACAAGTAACCATGCGGACGAAGAGAATACCGACCAGCATGTTTCATTAGCAAGCAGGGAACATATATAAGAAGGCACCAACCCAAGTATTGCCTTATGTATAAAACTGTATAAATGAGAGTTCCTCCGACTTACCAAAGCAGGCCATCCTACCTGAGAGTATAACTCACAATGGTGAGTCTGAAAATTACGGTTAGTGATGAACCTCAGAGAAGCAGGATACACAGAATCAACCATTCGAAGACATTGAGCAGAAGCATTCATATATAGAATATCACCATAAACCAGCACAGGCAAAAATTTTGCAGCAACAAGCTGCTTTTTTGTATTAAAAGAGAAACACAACTTATTTTGAAAATAAAATCTCAGTTTTAACTTCAGGTTTTTCACAAGATTCTCTACATGTGGTTTGAAGGTGAGCGAGTCATCAATTAAGATTCCCAGATATTTATAGGTGTGAACCAACTCTATTTTATTACCTTCAAGAGTGGTTACCGATGGGATTATTTGGGCCAAATTCCTTGATTTAGAAAACAGCATGAGCTTAGTTTTGTCTGCGTTGAGAACAAGTTTAAGCTGAAGTAATGAGTGCTGGACAGCAAAAAAGGCTTTCTGCAAGGAGTCAATGGCTTGGACAAGAGTTGAACCACAGCTGTAAATAACAGTATCAGCAGCATAGACGTGCAAGTTTGCATCTGGCACATTTAGACTAAGATTGTTTACGTAAATGATAAATAGAAGTGGACCTAATACAGAACCCTATGGTTATGCACTGTAACAAAGTTAGAACATAAACCGTCAGATTGTATGCACTGGGATCTGCTACTGAGGTAGTTTGAGAACCATGCCACTGCTCTCTCAGAGAGTCCTGACTGGAAGAGTCTAAGTTTTAAAATACAATGATCAACAGTGTCAAATGCTTTTGACAAATCAATAAAAAGGGATGCACAGTGTTGTTTTTTATCAAGTGTAATAGTAATATCATTTACCACCAGCAGCTGTGATAGTACTGTGATTCTTCCTAAAGCCTGATTGATATTCAGATAAAATGGCATTGATGTGTAAAAACTCCTTTAACTGCTCACACACAGGAGCTTCAAGAACTTTGGCCAGCACAGATAGATTAGATATTGGTCTGTAATTAGTTAACACTGCTGGGTCGCCCCCTTTTAATAGCGGAATAACAAAAGCTGATTTCCATACTGAGGGAATTTCATTCGTATCCAGTGTGAGGTTGAAAAGTGTTGTGAGAGGCTCTGCCACAAAATCAGCTGCCAGTTTCAAGAAGTAAGGATCTAGTAAGTCTGGCCCTGGAGATTTTCTAGGATCTAACAGTTTAAGAGCTTTACAGACCTCCTGCACAGAGAAAGGAACAAAGTTAAATGGCTGACCAGTGTACACTGGAAGGTTTGTGCCAGATTTTACATAGACTGGGGTTCAGAGAGTCAAACAAAGAGCCAGAAGATATAAAGTGCTTGTTAAAGCAATTCATAATCTCCCTCCTATCATAAACAGGAACAGAATCCTTAAAAACATAGGTGGGTGATCTAGGTAGCTCTTCCAAAACAGAGCTACCTAGATCACTTAAATTACACAATTGAAAGCATATGTGTATTGTTTGTGTATTTATACACAAGCACTCATATATATTCAAATAATTTAAAAAAAAGTTCATTTACCTGTTATTACCACACACCAAATCTGGTCGTTGGTACTTGCTGGCTTGTGTAGCCACTAGGTAACAAAAGCTCAACAGTGCGCCGAGCATCCTGGAGCACTTCTGTTGTCTTTTGTACGTGTTTTGGAGTTTTTACATGCTTCTTAGTTTTTACGTGTTTTGGAGTTTTTACGTGTTTTGTCTCTAGGGGCCACCATAAATATACTTTTATTTATTCACTCCACATAAAATGTAATAAATAAATCATATAATACAAAAACCAACTAGTCACAGTTCAACTTTTAACTATTTCAATTTTCAGCTTTTTCCTTTTAAACAAATTTAAAGTGAAACAACACAAAACACTGCAAACCACAACACAATTAAATATAAATTAAAATATGAAAAGAACATGCATATTCTCTGTCATATGGGCCTGCATGAATAAACTTTCTGAATCCTTTATCATCTGCAACTGAAAATAGTTGTGGATGATTACTATACCTTTCTAATGTGACGTTGTTGTCCCTGGCTCTCTTTCTCTCTCTTTCCCTCCCGCTCTGTTCCTCTGCTACTGCGAGTGTAACTACCACCCCTCCCCCCTCTGCCCAGCGCAAAGCACAAGGCTCGCGTGCGGAGTGAAGTGGAAAAAAAGTGAGAGAGAGAGAGAGAGAAGGAAAAAAACCCAACCACGGCTCGCAATAAGGAGCCGGCTCGCGTCGTTCACGTCAAAGATAAGTCTCTAAGAGCCATTTCGTTCGTGACCGACACATCACTACTGCATAATCAAGATACACAGAGACCCAACTCAAAAATAATCTAGGAAGTAGGAACTTTAAGGCAGAATACAAATAAAGACTGATGGACAGACTAATGTCATTTTTATACTAATATTGACATCAAGAAAAACAGAAAGATTGTGACTGATAGAATAAAACTCAAATACAGAAATGGAGATAAAAACCCACAAAGAAACTCCAAACCATACACCGTGTCATCCTCTCCCTGCATATGCTAGTTCAAGTGGACAAAATCCTAATCCAGCCTGATGACTAAAATGGTAAGAGCAGCACCTCAGTTCACTGTTTGTAGTTTTGAAACTCTCAGCAAACAGACGTCACCCTGACCAACACGCAGTTCATCAGAGACCAACCGTGATTGTTAGTTTGTATCATTGTGAAGATATATGACTTGTTCTAAAGTCTTAGAGTTGACTACAGCTGACTGTGAACATTAAAAACATCCCCACTTCCAGAATAAGAGAAGCTTAACATCTAACTGGAGAGTGAAGACAGGCTGGCAGCTCTGAGCATCATCTCACATAGAAAAGGGAAAGTAGATCATCAGATCCTCATGAGTAAAGTCTGACTGTCACCCTCAGAGAACTTCGGGTGAATGAATTTACCTGGTTAGTTCAGGTGAGACATACCTCTCTGTTTCCTCCACAGAACCACACCTCCAACCAGGACCAGGACCAGGACTGCAGGGAGGAACAGGAGATAAAGAGGAAGGGAGGAGGAAGAGTGTGGAGAGGAAGAGGAGGGAGGGAAAGTAGTGAGAAGAAGAGGAGAAGTTGTGGTGGGAGGAGGATCTACAGGAGAGAGATCTGCAGGAGAGATGATGAAAGATGATGAAGATGGTTCAGTCAGTTCATTATCAGGTCACCAGGCTGGTTTGTATCTATAAACAGGAAGTGATGTCATTGTCCTGACCTCTGACCCTCAGTCTGCTCTGAGGAGAACGTGGATGAATATCAGTATGACACGAGTAGAGACCTTCATCAGACCGCTGGACTTTAGAGAGATTCCACTTTCCTTCAGGTCCAGATCCAAGTTTAACATCATCTCTGAAGAAGTAAGATTTTCGTCTTTCTCCCTCTTTGGGTGTACAGTACAAAGTGACATCACTTCCTGTCATGACAGGAAGTGCAGGAATCTCCAGGATCACATCTTTATCTGTCCAGCAGAGACACAAACAGAGTGACACAGAGACAGACAGAAACAGAGACACAGCTGGAACATCTGTCTGTACCTGAGACACTGATGGAGACTTCATCACTCTGATGTCCAGATGAGCTTACACACAGGAAATTTCCACCAGTGGAGAGACCGAAAACACAGAAGGAACTGTTAATCCTACTAAACTCTGAAGCAGCTGCTCCACAGTCCTCAGTGAGTCCTCCTCTGGTCCTCTTCACTGTCCATCCATCAGCTGTCTGTCCATCATCAACACAACTCAGATACACTGAAGAAGATCCACTGAAGAACTGCTGAAGGTTTGGACTGACAGACAGAGACACTGGAGCACACACACACACACACACACACACACAGTAAATGTATTTGTGTTCTTGTTGGAGTCTCACTGATTGTTTTCACTTCCATCAACTCACCTGCAGAAACAGTCGGTGCAGACAGCAGCAGCACACACACACCTGCAACAGGAGGTCAGAGGTCACTAAAGCTCAGAGGTCACAAGGTTACAGGTCATTAAAGGTCAGAGGTCACAAGGTTAGAGGTCACTAAAGGTCAGAGGTCACTAAAGGTCAGAAACAGTTCAAAATGTAGGTTTGCTCTCAGTTCATCCAAATCTTGAGCCAATCACTCCATGTTGGGAAACGTCCCAGAACAGGTTGTGGACGACAGGAAGTCATCAAGACAAATTACTTGCAAGTGTCTGATGAAAAGGTCTTTAGCATAAACTACGCTCTGACAGCAACCCTGAAGCTGGGCAAACATTTCCTCAGGAGACAATGTGAGTCTGCTGGGTCCATAATGAGGTAAAGTTCTGCCATGGTGGCTGTGTGGCTGGCAGAGGAAAGACCCAACTCAGAAACGGGAATAGTGAACTAATTATTGGTTTTAATAAACTAAAATAAGGTGAAAAATAACAAAACTAGGAAGTATAACCTTTGCATCAATGTCCCCGTGTCTCTCCAGCTGACTCACGTTGGGCTGCAGAATTGATTTTGTTTTCTCTCTCCTTCTCTTTTTTCTCGCTGTCTCCTCCTTGCCTGGGTGGATGTCAATATTGGGCTCCCCCCTTTGGCCCATGCACCTGCTCTGACTAGTCCTGTCTCCTCGGCCAGTATTTAGGGTTTGTGGCTCAGAGTGTCTCATCGCTGGATCGTTGAACAACCTGAGTTCATGCAGCCTCGGCTAAATCGAAGTTTTGCTCGTTATATATTTCTGGCTCGTATTAACACTTGTCTTTGTATAAAGATTCCCGGACTTGTCTGAGAACCTTTCCCTGGACCCCTGAGTGTGGCAGTGTGAAGTGCAGTGAAAGCATGAGTGGCAGAAGAGGAGCATGTGTGAGCGGAGGAAGTGTGGATGTGCGATTTCAGGTGAGTTAAATATATGTGTGTGTTTTTTTTTTTTTTTAACTCAGTGCTCGCTGGTGTTTCAGCAACAGAGACGTGTTTGAGGAAGATGGGGAAAAAATAGTGTTTTTTGTGCAGTTGTTGTGTGACCACCCGTTTAAGTGAGTAGTATGGCTGACCTGTAACAGGAGGGCAGAGGTCACTAAAGGTCAGAGGTCATTAAATTGCCATGAGGTCAACAATATCTGTTGTGTGTTGTGGTGGTCCCCATGCCTTCTCTGCGTCACTCAGGGCTCAAACACTCCATTGTTTGGTTTTTGTTTTTCTATGCTCTCTCTCTCCTCTACCAAGGGGAAACTCATTGTGTGTTCCTGCCTCCAGCCAACACATCTGCAGTCAATTCATCACTTGCTGCTGATTACCCTTGCTCTCTGGTGACTATTTCAGATGGCGGGTCAGCGTTTCTCATCTCTGGATTGTTGCACGACTCTCTTCAGTGTTGCCCAGCTCTCTCATGGTAATTTCATTCGTAGTATCTGTTCCTGGCTTTTGACTTTCCTCTCTTTTGTATAAAAATGTCCCTGGACCCATCCCTTACCAGTTAGAATAAGAGAGGGGGACGAGTGGAAGACCACTTTCAACAGTCATCTGGGCCAATTTGAGTGTTTAGTAATGCAGTTTAGGTTAACCAATGCCCCGAACGTTTTCCAGGCGTTAATGTCATCCTGAGGGACTTCACTAATCACTTTGTTTTTGTTTACCAGACCACTTTTGGAACACGAAAACTATGTAAGGCAGGTCAGAGGAACCTGAAATCAGACCCTGTACCTTTTAAGGTACAGGCTCGGTCAAAAATATCACTTATTAATACATATCCAGATTTTTATATCTATTAAAAGGAAAGCTGACACTGTGATACTTCATCAGAGGTGTGATCATCACATCAGATGACTTTGTTATAGAGGATAAAACAGAAAAACATGAAGGAAATTTTCCAGGCCCTGCTTTTTATAGCAGATAACCTTAAAAATGTTCTACAATAGATGAAAAATGGAAGGAAAAACCACAAATCTAAATTTGAACATGCTGAAGCGAAACAGAGGAAAGTTACAGAGGTTTGATTAGAGACATGGTTAACTAAAACTTAGGGTTTTGCAATTTGGCATTATCTTAAAAAGTTTAAATTTATTTGGTATTGAACAGCAGAATTGACACTTTATTTTTCCAGGTAATTTTAGAAAAGAAAAAACAACAGCGACTGACAGCACTGTAAAAAATGGTAGTCTGATGTAATATAAGCAAGAGAATAATGCAGAAAACAGAGATTTGAATGGTAAATGGACTGATTGTTATATAGCGCTTTTCTATTCTGGTCTCAAAATCTCATCTCTGCTTTACGTGAGTGTGAAGCGGTGGGAATGAGAATCAGCACATCCAGATCTGCGGCCATGGTTCCTCAGCCAGAACAAGGTGGAGTGCCCACTCAAGGTCAGGGACAAGTTCTTGCCCCAAGTGGAGGAGTTTAAGTATCTTGGGTTCTTGTTCATGAGTGATCTGAGAAGGGAGCAAGAGATCGACAGACGGATTCGTACTGCCACTTCAGTGAGGCAGACGCTGTACCGGTCTGTTGTGGTGAAGAGAGAGCTGAATGTAAAAGCAAAGCTTGTAATTTCCCGTCGATCTACGTCCCTACCCTCACCTATGGTCACGAGCTGTGGGTAGTGACCAAGAGAACGAGATCACAGATACAAGTGGCAGAAATGAGTTTCCTCCGAAGGGTGGCTGGCCTCTCCCTTAGGGATAGGGTGAGAAGTTTGGCCACCCGGGAGGGGCTCAGAGTAGAGCCGCTGCTCCTCCACATCAAAAGGAGGCAGTTGAGGTTTTTGGGCATCAGACAAGGATGCCTCCTGGGCACCTCCTGGATGAGGTGTTCTGGGCATGTCCCACTGGGAGGAGGCCTTCGCTGGCCTGGGAACGCCATTGGTGTTTCCCTGGACAAGCTGGAGGAGGTGACCAGGGAAAGGGAGGTCTGGACTTCTCTGCTTAGGCTGCTGCCCCCTACAACCCGGCCCCAGATGAGATGTTGATGTTTTATGGTGATGCCATCCTCCTTCTTTAGTGGCAAATAAATTTGGCAGTCATTGGCATAACAATGAAAAAAGATCCCATGTCTTCTAAGGATGGAACCGAGAGGCAATAAATACAGTAAAAACAGCAGTGGCACTAAAATTGAGCCCTGTGGGACGCCGCATGACAGAGAAGCACAAGATGATTGAGAACTGAGAAGGCTGAGAGAGAAAGTTCTGTCTGCCAAATAAGACCTAAACCAATTAAGTGCAGTGCCACCAATACCCACTACATCATGTAATCAAGATATTAGAATATTGTGGTCCCAGTGGATAAACTGAACTGTAATGATAGAAGACTTTTGTATATCTTACTGGTTGCAAGTAATATGGCCCTCACAAGGAGATGGCTCAAGCCTAAACAATCAACGATGGAAGACTGAATATATTCTGTACAAGAGATCTATAAAATTGTCATTCTTTATTAACGTGCAGATACCTTTTACAGAATATAGCCTAAATGGACGGAATATGTTAAGCCTGTGAGGTGTGATTTTATATGAACCATGCCAGACTGCTTAGTTGTGAAGTGAGATTTTGTTAGGTATAATAGTTAATAACAGCTTAAGAATTTAGATGTACAGACAGAGTTTAGTTAGAAATGACAACAGTGTAGAAGCTTCAAGATGAAGGGATACTAAGCCCCACGATATGGTGGGTCATTGGGACTCTCAGTCAGGGTTGCTTTCAAACTCACCAGGACAACAGGCTATTAGGTGAAAGGTGGGAGAATGGGTTAAAGCATCTACTACACATATAGTAGAGTAGGAGATGTCACTTGGTAGGTGCTGCTCCCCAGGATCGGATGTGCTGAGAGGCCAGGACCAGCTTGGGGCACCAACGAAGGGAGAATTGAATATAAACTATAATTTTCCCCATCAGTTTTAACAAAAAACACACATTCTCATATAAAACTTTGTATACTGTTTAGTTTAGTACTTTGTACTTTAGTACTGTTTTATAGCCTGTTGTTCTCTAATAATCAAAGGAAAAAGTGTTTTATTGCTGATTCCTCAATGGTGAAAAATGAACACATTGCATGTTTCTGAAGAATTTCAGTTTTTAAGGTTTTGCACTCTATAGGCGTTACCCGCACATTCGTCTCATGCTACCACATCAAAATTATGTTATTATTATTATTAGCTGGACATTCAACCATTTTCGTCTGCTTATCAATTTAAGGGTGACTGAGAGAGTAGTGAGACCAAAGGAGGTCTTCTATGGGTTTGCAAGGTTAAGTGTGAGGGAATTTGTACCCAAGCCACTGAGATATTTTAATTGCCAGGAATTTGGACATAATGCCAAGATGTGTAAAGGGAAGAGAAGCTGTGCTTGATGCTCTGGGGACCATGTATGATGGTATGATGGCGCCTGTGTTTGGCTCTGCCGCTGCCGGTTGCAGTGTGTTGCGCTCTACTACTGCTGCGTTGTTTTTTTCTGCTCTACTGTTCTCACTCAGTTTTAATGATGTATTTGCTGCCCTGGTGTATGATCGCCTGGCTTTGCTATCCATCCGATCTTCTATGGTGCCACACAATGTCTCGTCATCCTCTGGCACTTTCCTTCCTCCTCCATTAGCTAGATCCTCGTCAGGCGTTTTCAGTGGTCCCTCTAGACCAGGGGTCTGCAACCTTTTACGCCCAAAGAGCCACTTGGACCCGGTTTCCACGCAAAAGAAAACACTGGGAGCTGCAAATACTTTTTGAAATCTAAAATGAAGATAACACTGTATATATTGTTTTTTACCTTTGTGCTTTGTGTGAACAACTAAGGTGTGTTGCTTATGAAATCCATGAAGTGCTACAGAGAAAATTAAATTATATTTACGTAATTAACACATTTTGAACTCTTAAAGAAATATAACAAAAGCAAAGACACCCAGCTGAACTAAAATGATCCATGTAGCAAACAAAAACTGTTGTCAGCCGCCACCCTTATATCGCCTTTGGGCTGTTGGAGCCTTGACCTGACTCTTAAAAAATAATTGGAAAAAAGCACTATGCTGCTGAAAAATGAAAAATAGATATTTGGAAAATTCTGCCTAAATATGTATTTTACCTGGTTAATGCGTGCGGCGGGGCGTGGTTTGCAGCGCCGCTGCAGGGGAGGCGGACGCACCTGAGCGACACCCGCAATCACGCCTCGCCGCCTTTACGTCTGCGCTATCTGTGCTGTTGTGTTGTTGGTGGTGTATGTCGGGCTGTGAGCTGAAAAGCTACAGCCGGCTGTATGTGTACAGCAACCGTGTGTGAAAAGTGCTCAATAAAGAGATGCTCAAAAGCATGCTCATGACTTCGTACGAAGTCAGTTTACTCACGGTGTTTGTCTTTAACATAGTTCACGGTGCAGAACAGCTGCTGACATAATGTGGATCCGAAGATCCGTAATTGGCCTATCTGGGGTTGAAAGTCTCGATAAATTCACGGCGTTTCGGCGGGTATACCGGCTTCCGCGAGTGTGACGCTTATTTTGAGCGATGAAAAAATAATAGAATATAATTTTATTTTTATATTTCAATATCACAATAATCTTCCAATTTAGAACTACGAGTTAAAAAGAACTAACATAAATAAAATACACTTCAGCTAAATACTTCTAATTTATTTTCCCAAACCACGCGGAGCCGCAGTATAATCCTCCTGTATACGGGAGGAAACAGGACTGGACAACCGTGAATAGGAAGGTTAACAACAAACCTCCAAAACAACTGAATGTGAAACTGCACAACAGATTTTCTCCACTATCAAAGGACCCTGGATCTATATCGGACAACCATCCACCTAAAAGTAGCGAAGTAAGGTCTGAAAATCTGTTGAAAAGTAAAAGGCCACAGGGAAAGCTAAAGGCTAGGCCTGAAACTCTGATTTTGGGTGACTCTGCCGTAAAGGATGTACAAAGGATGTGTGGTAAGAACACTAAAGTCCTCTGCTTTCCTAAGGATATGGTCAACAACCTGAAGGAGAGAATTCTTCAGATTGCAGATGAATATCCAACTGTGACAAACATTGTTCTGCATACAGGGTCAAACGATGTGTCCAAACAACAGTCGGAGGTTCTGAAACGGGACTTTACTGGATTATTAAATACTGTAAACTCTCTGAATGCAGCTGTATTCATCAGTGGACCTGTACCGCCCGTCAGAGGAGGAGACGAGAGATTCAGCAGATTGTTTGCACTGAATAAATGGCTTATATCAGCATGTACTGACCACTCAGTGCATTTTATCAACAACTTTAATATTTTTTGGGAACGCAGGCATCTGTTTAAAGCAAATGGATTTAATTTTAACAAGTCTGGGGTGAAACTGTTCACCTCCAACCTGTTTTATTCCATACGTCATCCATCTGTGCTTGGTGCCAAGGCTGAGATAAACGAGGAGTTATCTCATAAAGAGGAACAAATAGTACTCCGAGAACAGACAAAGCCCAGCAGAAACCTTGAGGAGGAGCTCCATCTGCCCCCACCCGGGAAGAGCCTCAGAAAGGAGAGACATCAGAGGCAAGAAGAGGGGTCCCTATTTGCCTCCAACTCTCTCAACAACACCAACGACCAGGACCAGGGACCACGACCTCCCCCAGTCCCCCAAACCCCTGATAGGCCTTCACCCTCCTCCCCCTCCCTTTCTCCCTCCTCCCCACACCTGAAATTCACTGAGGAGATGATGGAGCGGGTCAATGCTGGGCTCAGATCTACCCCCCGGCCCAATCCCTTTTTGTCCCCCATAAACCCCCCACCAGAGCAGCCAAAGGTTCGCCATCGAGCCCCGCCCTCAACAGAGCAATCGAAGTTACATTGCGCAGCCTCGCCCCCCTTAGTTCCTCCTTATCACCTTCATGCTCTGTCTCCGCAGTCTGATGTGTGATGTGTGGAGGGTCCGGGCTGTGAGGATTATGGCAGTGGTGACTTTTCCCAGGAGAAGCTGGGACCCTGTTTATTAGAAGGTTTTAAAATTTCTGTACTTTTAGGTGACAGAAGGAGACATGTGGCCTGGTCAAAACACAGAGAGCTGCACTCTAAAAGATCTTTAAATATAGTAAACATACCTTGTGTGCCACAGACTGCTCCCAAACACGAGGGGGCAAATAATACCTCTAAAACACTTAAGTTGGCTTTATTAAACATTAGATCTTTAGCTGGGAAAACATTTTTAATTAATGATTTAATCACCGAGCACAGCCTTGATTTTATGTTTTTAACTGAAACTTGGTTGGACCAAAGTAACAGTGGAGCTGTTCTCATCGAGACGACCTTCCAGGCTATCTCTGGAAGGAAGAAGTCTCCATGGAGAAACTCCACACTGGTGAAAAATGAAAAAAGAGAGTGTAGGAAAGCTGAGCGCAGATGGAGAAAAACAAACCTCCAGGTTCATTATGACATCTATAAAGAGAAACTTCACAATTATAATTTACAACTGAGGAGTGCAAGGAGGTCCTACTTCTCTGACATCATCACCAAAAACAGTCATAATGCTCGGGTCTTATTTTCTACAGTTGACAGGCTAACAAACCCTCCTGTGTCAGTGGCAGCTGAACTTCATTCGACCATGGCCTGCAATGACTTTGCCAAATTCTTCACAGAAAAAATCCAAAAGATTAGACAAGCAATTGGTACATCAACAGCAGATCCAGGATATGTACTGTGTCCACCAAAAAACTGTTTAAATACCATGAACCAGTTTCACCCTATTAACAGCAAAGACCTGGAGGACATCTTAGGTCAACTGAACTCCTCCTCTTGCTGTTTAGATGTCCTGCCAACAAGTTTTTTCAAAAAGGTCTCAAAGACTTTGGAGTCAGACCTGTTACAGATCGTAAACTTTTCTTTAATATCAGGTGTGTTTCCAGAACCACTAAAAACTGCTGTAATTAAACCTATACTGAAAAAGGACAATCTTGACAAGACACAAATGAATAACTACAGGCCGATCTCAAATCTCCCATTTTTAAGTAAGATCATTGAAAAAGCAGTTTCTCAACAGCTCAATTACTTCTTAACACAGAATAACTGCTATGATGCCTTCCAGTCAGGTTTTAGACAGAACCACAGCACTGAAACCGCTCTGACCAAAGTGTTTAATGACATATGTCTGAATACAGACAGTGGAAAAATGTCAGTCTTAGTTTTACTGGATCTCAGTGCAGCATTTGACACAGTTGACCACAACATATTACTCAAACGACTGGAGAACTGGGCAGGTCTTTCAGGAACTGTACTAAACTGGTTCAAAACATACTTAGAAAACAGGAAATACTTTGTATCAATAGGTAACTTCACATCTGAGCAGACAAGTATCACATGCGGAGTTCCCCAAGGTTCCATCCTGGGACCCCTTCTGTTTAACATTTACATGCTCCCACTGGCACAGATTATAAAGAACAACAAAATAAACTATCACAGCTATGCAGATGACACACAGATATATATCACAATGTCACCAGGAGACCGAGGCCCTGTACAGGCTCTTGGTAAATGCATTGAGGAAATTAATGACTGGCTGTGCCACAATTATCTCCAGCTAAACAAAAACAAAACTGAAGTAATAGTCTTTGGTGCCAAAGAAAAACGATTACAGGTCACCAGAGAACTTCAATCTATACACCTAAAAACCACAAACCAGGCGAGAAATTTGGGTGTAGTGATGGATGCAGACCTAAACTTAGAAAAACACATTAAGACAATAACAAAATCAGCTTACTATCACCTCAAGAATATTTCAAGGATAAAAGATCTGATGTCTCAACAGGACCTGGAAAAACTAGTCCATGCATTCATCTTCAGTAGGCTTGATTACTGTAACAGCATCTTTACAGGTCTACCTAAAAAATCAGTCAGACAACTACAGCTCATTCAGAACTCTGCTGCTCGAGTTCTCACTAAGACCAAAAAAGTGGACCACATCAGTCCAGCTCTGAGGTCTTTACACTGGCTGCCTGTCTGTCAGAGGATAGACTTTAAAGTTCTGATGCTAGTCTATAAAGCTCTGAATGGTTTAGGACCAAAATACATCAGTGACCTCCTGACCCAGTATGAACCTTACAGATCTCTCAGGTCATCTGGATCCGGTCTTTTATCAGTTCCCAGAGTCAGAACCAGACACGGAGAAGCTGCATTCAGCTTTTATGCTCCATATATCTGGAACAAACTCCCAGAAAGCCTCAGATCAGCTGAAACACTTAGTTTATTTAAATCCAGGTTGAAGACTCACCTGTTCTCTGCTGCTTTTGAATAAATCACCAAATCCACACTTTTAAGCTTAAATTCCAAAACTTACATTTTAACTACTGATTTTATCTACTGTTTTGTTTGTTTGTTTGTTTGTTTGTTTGCTTGTCTTAATCAATTTTAAATCATGCTTTTTATCTATTTTGTTTTTAATGTCTCTGTAAAGCACTTTGAATCACCTTGTTGTTGAATTGTGCTATATAAATAAATTTGCCTTGCCTTGCCTTGCCTAAAGAGCCGCATGCGGCTCCGGAGCCGCGGGTTGCCGACCCCTGCTCTAGACCACGGAGAAGGAGAGGGAGAAGAGGAGGTATTCAGGTGAAGCTCAGGATGTACTGACGGCGTGGTTGGGCTGGTAAGCGACGTTGAGCATGTGTTGTCTCCTGTGACCAGAAAAGCTCCATGGTGGGGAACTTGTTTTCCACGGCCCTGTTTGGATACGCTGGGCCCGGCTCTTTGAGACCTTGCCACCTTAGGAGGGTTTATCCAGACTCTTCTGCGGGCTGGCTTTTTCTTCCCTCGGTGAGTGGATTCTACGAGCGTGACAGCTCGAACCCTGTGTATTTACGTCCCTTAACTCGAGCCTCTGCAAATAATGAGGCTTCTAGCTCACTGATTATGGCACTTTTTAACGCTCGATCTCGCTCTAATAAATCATTCTTGTTGAATGATGTTATATTATCTAAAAAACTTGATCTTTTATTCCTGACTGAGACCTGGCAGCGGGATGTAGACTACTCGTCATTTATTGAACTCTGCCCGGATGGCTATAGTTTTATAACCCAGCCTCGGTTGTCTGGTCGGGGTGGCGGGCTTGCCGTGGCTTTCCAGGACCGTTTCTCCTGCCGCTCCGTGAAAACTGGATTTTTTCGCTCGTTTGAGCTGCAGCTGCTCGAAACTGGTAAAAAGGATCCTTTTTTCTGTGCTGTGTTGTATCGCCCACCTGGATATAACAGGTTATTTTTGTCGGAGCTCAGCGACTTCTTATCCACTACTATGAAGCTGTCTAGGGTGCTTATAGTTGGGGACTTCAACATTCACATTGATGATGACTCCGACCCTTTCGCCAGAGACTTTATGAACATTATGGATTCTTTTCATTTTGCTCAGCATGTGTCCGGTCCTACACACAGCAAAGGACACACACTGGACCTTGTTTTTACTTTGGGTTTAAATATTGATCTTATTTGCTCTGAGGACATTTTTATTTCTGATCACTATGTTATTGTTTTTAACCTGTCTTTTAATGAGCCTTTGTCCCCTGTTAGACGGATGGTTAAGTCTCGCATCTTAAACTCCTCCACAGTGGAGAAATTTGTGGATGCCTTTAACTTACAGCTATCTCCTCAAAATGGTGTTGATTTCTCAACCAGTCTTTTTAATAATTATTGCCGTTTTATTTTAGACGAAATCTGTCCGGTTAAAACGAGGAGTGTTTCTGCCTCCAAATCTCCTTGGCAGTATTCGTTGTCTAAAACGTGATTGTCGTAAAGCGGAGCGTAGGTGGAGGAAAACTCATCTAAATGTTCACCTCCTCTATCTTAAGGACCTTTTAGCTTCTTTTAATAATGTGATCAGAGATGCGAGGGCTGCCCATTTCTCACACTTGGTTACAAAGAGCAGAGGCAATCCTAAGGTGCTATTCAACACCATTAGTGACATTGTTACTCCTGTTCTACCTGCGGCCCCTATTTCATCTAATGAGGACTGTGAAAATTTTCTCTCTTTTCTGCTGGCAAAAATTCATAACGTGAGAATGAGTTTTACATACTCAGCACCTGTTATCTCAATCTCTACCCCATCTCGGCCCATTATCTTGGATACTTTCTCTCCGGTTTCACTACCTGAGCTGGTGAAATTAGTGAATTCAGTGAAAGCATCCTCCTGCTTACTTGACATTATACCTGCATCATTATTCAAAAATGTTTTCCAGTCTATTGGTTCATGTGTGCTCACTTTAATCAACTCTTCACTGACGTCTGGTATAGTTCCAGTTTATTGTAAAAACGCTGCTATTCTCCCACTTTAAAAAAAAACCTCAACTTGACCCCTCTCTTTGGAGCAGCTACCGACCTATTTCTAAATTACCGTTAATCGCCAAGCTTCTAGAAAAGGTTGTGGCTAAGCAACTTATGGCAGCTCCAGATAAACATAACCTTTATGATAAGTTTCAGTCCGGTTTTCGTCAATTTCATTCCACGGAGACAGCTCTTCTTAGGGTCTCAAGTGACATCTTGATGGATAATGATGCAGGAAAATGCTCTGTTCTACTCATGTTGGACCTCACATCAGCTTTCGACACAGTTGACCATCACATCCTCATTGAAAGGCTGAAAAATTGGGTTGGTGTATCTGGAACTGCTTTAGACTGGTTCTCCTCTTATCTCCATCACCGATCCTTTTCTGTGGCAGTCTCCGATTTTAGGTCATCCTCTACCTCCCTTACTTATGGTGTCCCTCAAGGGTCAGTTTTGGGGCCTTTATTGTTTTTAATCTATCTTCTTCCCCTCCAGCATATAATGGGCTCTTTTGAGGATATTTCTTATCATTGTTATGCTGATGATATTCAGTTGTACATTTCTTTTATACCCGAGGATTTATCTAAGCTTCAGCGGCTGAATGACTGCTTAGATTTGATCAAACGTTGGATGGCTGCAAATTTCCTCCAACTCAACGAGGGGAAAACCGAAGTCCTCGTATGCGCCCCTGATAGATTTCTATCGCAGATAGTGAAAGCCCTTGGTCCTCTCTCACTCTATGTTAAATCCTCTATCAGGAATTTAGGCGTCACCTTTGACTTGAGTCTCACATTGGATGGGCATGTCAATTCTCTGGTTCGGTCTTGTTTTTATCATTTAAGAAATGTGGCTAGGCTAAGCCCAATTTTATCTCGTTCTGAACTGGAGATTGCTATACATGCATTTATTTCGTCACGGTTGGATTATTGTAATTCGCTGTTTATGTGTCTTAGCAAAGGTTCTCTGGATCGTCTGCAGGTTGTGCAAAACGCTGCAGCGAGGCTTTTGACAAAATCCTCCAAGTACTAGCATGTGACACCATTGTTATCTCAGTTACACTGGCTTCCTGTTAAATTTAGAGTTGATTTTAAGATCCTGGTCTTGACCTACAGAGCTGTGCACGGACTGGCACCAGCCTACATCTTTGATCTGCTACAGCCCTATGTCCCTAGCAGGTCTTTGAGGTCATCTGATCTGGGCTTACTTGCTATAAAAAATACTAAGAGGAGGACTAAGGGTGACAGAGCTTTTGCCAATGTGGCCCCGAGACTGTGGAACTCTCTCCCCCAAACATTAAGAACTGTGGACTCAGTAGCTGTTTTTAAAAAACAACTCAAAACTTACCTTTTTAAAATTGCTTTTGGTTAATTATTTGCCTGTTTTATTTTCTCTTTCTTTTTATGACTTTTAATCTTATGTGCAGCACTTTGTGATTCTGTCTAGAAAGGTGCTATATAAATAAAAAATTTATTTATTTTTTATTTACGATGGAAAGTGTGACGTGGGAGTTAAGCCAAAATGTTGTAGTTGCGGAGGAGAGCATAGTGTTGCTTTTTGGGGGTGCAAGTGCTGGAAAAGGAGATGGTAGAAAGGAAAATGGAGGAAGAGAAGAAAAAGATGGTTGTTGTTGATTATTGTTAAAGCAGCGTGTCATAGTTTAGACATAAAGAATATTAGGTGGGAGGATGTTAGGAGGGAACTTAGTAGTCAGGTGAGGCAGGAGGGATAGTGTGGTGGTTAACTTTTCTTATAAACATCCTAATCTTACAGTGGAATGCAAGGAGTCTGTTGGCAAATGGACAAGACATTAAGCAGTTTGTGTATGACCAAACAAAAACCTGACATAGTCTGTCTTCAGGAAACATGGTTAAAGCCTTGTGTGGACTTTAGGGTGTATGGATATATTGCAGTTAGGTATGATAGGGGAGAGGGGAATGGAGGGGGGTGTCTTACATTGATTAAGAAAGGCATACCATATTGGAACATTGTAAGGAAGGGGGAGTTGGAGTATGTTGCGGTTGAGGTTTGGTTGGGAAGGAAGGTGATTATGGTTATTAATTTCTACAATCCTTGTAAAAAGCTGGAAATAAGTAAGGTGGAAGAAATGGGTATGAAAGGAAATATTATATGGTGTGGAGATTTTAACGCACATCACTCACTGTGGGGGAGTGATGGAACGGACTATAATGGTACAGTATTTGAGGAATTTTAGGATGATAATAATTGTTTGAATGATGAGAAAAAGACAAGAATTGATATGAGATCTGGTAAGGAATCGGTGCTAGATTTAAAATTTGCATCTAGTTCATTGGCTCCACTATGTGAGTGGCAGGTAAAGAGTAATTCCTTTCGCAGTGATCATTATACGGTAGTTAGTAGAATAAGGATAGGTCAAGTACAGGTACCCGAAATGATAGGAGGGGAGTGGGTGTTTGGGAAGGTAAGATAGGGGGATCTTAGTAGACTACGTGAGAGGAAGCTGTTACAGGTCCAAAATCACTTGAGTGTTGAAAGGATGAGTCAAGAGACAAGTCAAAGTATTTTAAGTGCTGCTGAGGAGAGCATCCCAAAAACGTCAGGGAGAGTGCAGTCCCATGGTGTAATGATGAGTGTAGGCTGGTAGTAAGAGAAAGGAATAGAGCATTTAAGTTGGTTAAAAGGTCTCATAATTTTCAACATTTAATTGAAGAACAGGCAAAAGTGAGGAGTATAATAAGAAGAACAACGAGAACATATTGGAGAGCTTTCTGTAACACAAATTGGCAGTAGTATGCACATGGGAGAAGTCTGTGGGATGATTCGGAAAATGGGGGGAGAAAGAAGAGAGTGGAGTTACCCAATACTTAATAAGAATAATCAAGTAGTGGTAACTGATGGGGAAAAGGTGGAATTATTGGCAAGTATTTTTTGAGAAATACACAGTGGGTGAAATTTATCAGATGAGGGTAAACAGGGAAGAGAGTGGACAAAAAGAAGGAATCATGAGGCGTTAGGGAAGAATTGTAAATGGCCTGTTTTTGTATAGTGCTTTACACATTCAGTCATCCACACATTCACACACTGGTGATGGCAAGCTACATTGTAGCCACAGCCACCCTGGGGCGCACTGACAGAGGCGAAGCTGCCGGACACTGGCGCCACCGGACCCTCTGACCACCACCAGTAGGCAACGAGTGAAGTGTCTGGCCCGAGGACACAACGACCAAGACTGTCCGAGCCAGGGCTCGAACCCGCAACCTTCCGATTACAAGATGAACTGCCAACTCTTGAGCCACAATCGCCCAAGAAAGAGACTACCAAAGAGATAAGGAAAAGGTCCCCAGGTAAAACCAGGAAGAGCGCTCCAGGGAAAGATGAGGTATGAAAGATGCGGTATGTTATATCATGTTGAAGCATTTAAGTGATGAAGTAATGCTAATGTTAGGTGTGGGAAGTAGGGTGTGTCACAAGTAGTTGGAAAGAAGGAATAATTATACCAGTAAAGAAACCTGGGAAAGACCATAGTGATCCTGGGAATTACAGATCCATTGCTCTGACTCTGCTTTACTCTGCTCTCATATGAGTAAAGTGATGGAAATGATGGTAAATGAGAGGTTAGCTCACTTCTTAGAGTCAAGAAACATGTTAGCATCGTATCAGAGTGGCTTTCATAGGCGAAGAGCGGTTATGGATCAGGTTTTAGGTCTGAAGGATGAAATTAGGAAGGCACAGATTAATAAAGACGTGGTAGTGGCTGGGTTCTTTGACATAGAAAATGCATATGATATCGGACCCAATTTTAATGCCCTCAAAAGTATCTATGTCATGTTAATTCAATCAAGTGGCTTCAGTGGCTACAACAACGCCAGTATGTGCTCTTCAAGTGGAAGCAGGAGAAATGCCTCTGCATATTAGAAGGTAGCAGTTAAAGGTGAACTATTAACTAGGTTAATTTGAAAGGTCACAACAAGAATCATCAAAATTGTTGGGAAAGAGGGAAGGAGTTCAAAAGTAGTTTTGGATGGGGATGATAGAGCGAGAGAATTTAAGGTATATGACAGAGAATTTAGTCAGACAGTGGTGTGGCCTTTAAGGCCCACTTGCACATGGGATTTCAGTAAATTGGATAGAAAATTAGTCGATATCAAAAACAGGGAAGTCACAACAGATGTTTGTCAAGAGTTTTATAGTAGATTGGAGAGCAAGTACAGTGGCTGTTAGCATGTGTACACAGATGGATCAAAAGATGCAGAAAGTGAAGCAACTGGCAGTGGTAGT
This sequence comes from Oreochromis niloticus, assembly GCF_001858045.2. Taxonomy (NCBI): domain Eukaryota; kingdom Metazoa; phylum Chordata; class Actinopteri; order Cichliformes; family Cichlidae; genus Oreochromis; species Oreochromis niloticus. Next base: position 441,665 of record NW_020328614.1, read on the forward strand.
TCTGGAATTAAATATCAAGATTGGGAAAAGAACATCAAACTCTTTGAGTATATATGCAGTAGAGCTATATGCCATATTGATGGCCTTAGAATGGACGGAAGACAGCAGAGGTCCAAAAGTAATAATATGCAGTGATTCATTGTCAGTGGTGTTAAGCATTGAAAATGGGAATACAAGTAATCATCAGAACATTCTGTATGGAGTCATGTTTGCTCACCATAGACTGTGTGAACAAGGTAAAAGCTCAGTAATAATGTGGACGCTAGCTTATATAGGCACTATGGGTAATGAAAGAGCAGTTATGATGGCTAAAGAAGTTACAGTGGCTTGCAAAAGTATTCGGCCCCCTTGAACTTTTCCACATTTTGTCACATTACAGCCACAAACATGAATCAATTTTATTGGAATTCCACGTGAAAGACCAATACAAAGTGGTGTACACGTGAGAAGTGGAACGAAAATCATACATGATTCCAAACATTTTTTACAAATAAATAATTGAAGAGTGGTGCGTGCGTAATTATTCAGCCCCCTGAGTCAATACTTTGTAGAACCACCTTTTGCTGCAATTACAGCTGCCAGTCTTTTAGGGTATGTCTCTACCAGCTTTGCACATCTACAGACTGAAATTCTTGCCCATTCTTCTTTGCAAAACACCTCCACAATTGCCCTGTGATGGCCTCATAGGTTGTCTTAGAGAATGTTGGGAGCAACAACACCATGAAGTCCAAAGAACACACCAGACAGGTCAGGGATAAAGTTATTGAGAAATTTAAAGCAGGCTTAGGCTCCAAAAAGATTTCCCAAGCCTTGAACATCCCACAGAGCACTGTTCAAGCCATCATTCAGAAATGGAAGGAGTATGGCACAACTGTAAACCTACCAAGACAAGGCCGTCCACCTAAACTCACAGGCCGAACAAGGAGAGCGCTGATCAGAAATGCAGCCAAGAGGCCCATGGTGACTCTGGACGAGCTGCAGAGATCTACAGCTCAGGTGGGGGAATCTGTCCATAGGACAACTGTTAGTCGTGCACTGCACAAAGTTGGCCTTTATGGAAGAGTGGCAGGAAGAAAGCCATTGTTAACAGAAAACCATAAGAAGTCCCGTTTGCAGTTTGCCACAAGCCATGTGGGGGACACAGCAAACATGTGGAAGAAGGTGCTCTGGTCAGATGAGACCAAAATGGAACTTTTTGGCCAAAATGCAAAACGCTATGTGTGGCGGAAAACTAACACTGCACATCACTCTGAACACACCATCCCCACTGTCAAATATGGTGGTGGCAGCATCATGCTCTGGGGGTGCTTCTCTTCAGCAGGGACAGGGAAGCTGGTCAGAGTTGATGGGAAGATGGATGGAGCCAAATACAGGGCAATCTTGGAAGAAAACCTCTTGGAGTCTGCAAAAGACTCGAGACTGGGGCGGAGGTTCACCTTCCAGCAGGACAACGACCCTAAACATAAAGCCAGGGCAACAATGGAATGGTTTAAAACAAAACATATCCATGTGTTAGAATGGCCCAGTCAAAGTCCAGATCTAAATCCAATCGAGAATCTGTGGCAAGATCTGAAAACTGCTGTTCACAAACGCTGTCCATCTAATCTGACTGAGCTGGAGCTGTTTTGCAAAGAAGAATGTGCAAGGATTTCAGTCTGTAGATGTGCAAAGCTGGTAGAGACATACCCTAAAAGACTGGCAGCTGTAATTGCAGCAAAAGGTGGTTCTACAAAGTATTGACTCAGGGGGCTGAATAATTACGCACACCCCACTTTTCAATTATTTATTTGTTAAAAATGTTTGGAATCATGTATGATTTTCGTTCCACTTCTCACGTGTACACCACTTTGTATTGGTCTTTCACGTGGAATTCCAATAAAATTGATTCATGTTTGTGGCTGTAATGTGACAAAATGTGGAAAAGTTCAAGGGGGCCGAATACTTTTGCAAGCCACTGTATTAAATGAGTAGACGTAGATGTACAGATACAGAGTTGGATGTCTCGAGACCGGTCTTGAGACCACTTTTACGTGGTCTTGGTCTTGTTTTGGTCTGGACAGACTTTGGTCTTGGTCTTGTCTTGGTCTCAGATCCCTCGGTCTTGCTTTCTCATATGGACATAGTGGTTGGGAGATTTGGAGTCGACCATCGGCGGAGCTGGGGTGTGGCTTACGGAGCTTAAGTCCAGGTCATTTTTTCCGAAGCCCGGTGTCTTTTGGAGTGTAATTTGTTTCATAGTTAGATGCCTGACTGACAACTGTATAAAACACAAACTACACACAATATTCGAAGCACATAGCGCACAGTCGTAAATTGCCACTAATTCTGGTATGATCTGAGCTCAGGCACTAGGCGACTGAGCACAGCACGCATGTGAGCGAGGGGAGAGAAGCTGCTGCCTGCAAGTTTGCTGCAGACAGAGGAGAGCTTAAGTTTGACCAGGTACCAAAGCAAATCATTCGTACTGTACAAATAATGTAAATATGACGGTGTATCACAAAAGATTGATATCAAACGGATCACTTGACCCATATTACGTTACTTGCTCTTCGAGTGAATCAACAAATGGCGTAATGAAAATCCGAACAACAATGCTGGGTTTTTTAGAGTCTTAGCTTACATGTGTTTATTTCATATTTTCAATTGTTACCCTCCACGGCTAAACAAACTCTCTAAATCAGTTTCAGTTATGTACTGATGAACAAAGCAATGGACATAAGGGGCTTCTTTCAGAGAAAAAAACTTAGGTAAATGCTATTTTATATATTATGCTTTGTATGTTGTTCAGTATATTTCTATGCAAAACAAGAGGAATTTCAATACACAGCAGTATATTCACAGTTTAAACCAGATACACATATACTTTAGGGAAAAAACATAAAAACAATTTTTACAATTTAGAGTAAACTTGTTTTTTTTAGATAAATAAATATTGAAATATCTTTTGAATTAGTTAAATGTCAGAATAAAGAGATACAGAACTGTCTAATTTAATCACTTTCATCAAATTTAGGAGTACATATACACTAAGTTTATTGTTAATTAATAAGAAAACTCCAGATGATTCCATTCTGAGCTGAAGAAGCTTCTGATAGGTTAGTAGAGTCCATGTGAGTAAATTGGTGGCACACCTGTGGATGCATATAAGGCAAAACACAGAGCCTGGCCGTTTCTCAATCCTCAAGTACGCGAGTACGTACTCGCGTTCTCGGTGAGTACGGACTCGCCGAGAACGCGAGCACGGACTCGCGATTTGTACAATTGGAACACCTGCGTACGTGATGATGTCACAGGTCCGGAGTTTTTACTGCCGTCCCCTCCTAATTTAACTGTGAGTAACATGTGATGAAGCTTAACTGTAATCACAGCCAAACCGGTTTACTCAGGAACAAATAAAACACTGAAATAAACCAAACATTAACATTTAGAAGTGATCTAAGTGACTTATATATCATTTTTGACCGCAGTAGTGAAACCTCTATTAATAAAAATAGTGTACATGTACATACGTGTACATACCTTAATAAAAACAAGCAGGTGAGATGTTAGAACGCTTTTATTTGTATTTTAGTGGACACTCAATACTATAGACAGCTGCTGGGGTTTCTTTAACCTGAGTAGTGAGACGACCGCGAGCGGGGGGGGGGGGGTTGAAAACGATGTGCCGGGAGTCCGCTGTTGAGTTTTGGACGAAATGCATTCTGGGATATTTACCTGTACCAAGTCCACACCGATGCATGCTCGATAAAACGGGCGGATCGAGAACACATCCGGGACTTTTTCGCGTTCTCGGCTTGATGCGTACTTCGAATTGGAACAGTACTTGGTCTCCGACTGATGACGTATAACGAGTACACGAGAACGCAAGTACGCACAAGTACGCATATTGAGAAACGCCCCCTGTTTCTTTGAAATGGGAAAATCAAGAGATGTCAACCAAAACACCAGGAAAAGAATTGTGGAGCTCCATAAGTGTGGCTCAATTTTGAATACAGTTTGGTGCAATTTACAATTAAGAAATACAGATAGTTTCTGTCTTTACTCCTAAATTTAACAAATATGTTTTCTAAAAAAATTAAACATTTAGTCTGATTTGATGTTACAATTTAAAAAGTGTTTGTGTTTTTATCTGAAGAGTATAAATATCTGGTTTCAACTGTATATTTGATGATTTTGGTGTTTGGCTTGATTGTCAGCACAGAGAGGAGCAGAGAGGGAGAGAGAGGGACAGAGAGGGAGAGAGGAACAGAGAGAGAGAGAGAGAGGAGCAGAGAGGGAGAGCAGGTGAGACACACATGTTAGTCAAATAGTTGTTTGCCAAAACTCATCAGAACATGTATCTCGTACCTAGTGTTTCTTTTTAGGTTTGTTATTTTTCAAATTCTATATTTCTTAAGTTATGCAGGCTTGTTTGCACAACAAGGCTAAATAATTATATAAACTTTTCAGAATCTAAATAGTGTACTTTGATAGAATTAAAAAATAAGTGTAGTGCAGGTCTATGATGATTTTTAGTGCTACTATCATCTAGTTTTGATTCTGGTTGTGTCTTGGTTAAGTCCTAAGTACTCCTGATTTTGAACTGTTGTAGTCCTGTTTTAATTCCGGATCAGTTCTGGATCTGGCTGAATTGGGGTTTAATCCCTGTGTCTTGATACAGCCCCGACTTTGTTCTGCCTTGCTGCTTAATTAAAAAACTAGTTTAAGGTGTCCTGCAGATGTAATATATATTTTTATCCTATATGAAGTCATTCTTTTTTGAACAAAACTGAAAACAGCCTAATAAACCTATCAGTCATTTCAAAAGCATCAGCTCTAAGAGCCGTGCTTAGAGAGTGCTTTGTAGCGAGAGCCGGCTCCTCATTTAATTTCCTTTCACTGCTCAACTCTCACACAGTGGCTCAGCTATGCTTCAATCCCTCCATATTGTGGCCAATCACATGCAAGGATATAGAACAATATCATTATGTGAAAAGCAGAGAGGGTGAGAGACGCGACAGTCAAGTGAAGCGTGTGTCTGTCCTCTCAGTAAGTGAGTGAGACAGTAGACAGCGGTGAGGAGGGCTGCGCGAGTGCATCACAAAAACACATATATGCCTGACACCCGTAAACAAAGCAGCATCTGGCTGCAGTTTAAAGACTTTTTTGTCTCGGTCTTGTCTTGATTACAAGTCTAGTACAGATACCATTATCTAAATCTGAAGGAAGGGGAAACATTCGACAGGATTATGTAATTGGTGTGGTGTTATGGAAACAGTTGAGCATGTATTTATTAACTGCAGGAGGCATGGTAACTATAGGAGAATGATGAGGGTAGAAATGGGAAACACTGGGGAATTCAGGTTTTAGAAGGTGGTTGGATGGCTAGGATGTCATGAAGGGAAAGGAGTGGTTCTTCGGTTTCTGAGAAATACGGGATTATTTATGAGGATTTAAAGAGTTAGATGTGATCTAAGATAACTCCAGGGGGTGGCAGTAATGCAACTCCTGTAAATGCAAGCTGCCGTTAAAATGGAAGAGGAAAGAGAAGAGGTCTTTGCCTCGTAACTCCACTTGCCAACAACTTCAAGGCTCCTACTCTGAACTATTACCAGGGCTCGCAAAATTTCAAAATCCCTGGTAGCCCTTCGGGCAGACACTCCTCTGTTTTTGGTAGCCCAAAATAAATTTAAGTAGCGTGAAAAAAAAGAGGACAATTTTTTGATTGACTTTAAAAAATAGTTAGAACACAAATTACAACAACTGTATAAAAATTACAATCATCAACTCAAATATTTGGTTCTAACTGAACAGAAATTTCTATGAACTTGTAAGAACTGTGTAGAACATGAATCAGTCTGTGTCAGATCCTGAGTCACGGGTAAGAGGTAAGTGGAAGATCTAGGCCATTTGCTTTGTTTGCAAAGACTGCTAAATTTTGCCAAAGGTAGTTCACTCTTTGCAACATCACGCTGTTCTAAACAGCTTTTTCTTCTGCGTTTCTTCTGGACTTCTTGCTGTGCTTGGTTTATTTTTAGTAGTTTCTTTGCAATTGGTGTCTGTTCTGGGAAAGATACTGCAGACTGAGCAATAATGCATTTCTTGCATTTCTCATGGGTTATAATGGGGTCTTTCTTAAAATTACTGGTCCCAGTAACAAAGGTGCTTGTCGACTCAGAAATCGAGGGAAACTCAAGATACACCCGGCAGAACATCATGTTATTTAGCTTGTCATATTCCAGCCACAGAAATTCTTTTGTCCATGAAACCAAAAAAGCTGCACTTTTGTTTTTGCCTCATAGTCTGATTTGTCATATGAAGCGAGATCGATCAACTGCAGATCAGACAACAAACGACGGAGGCTCCAGAAAAGTGCAATCGAACGATGAGTTTTATTAACACAGGAGAACAACCATCAGCATATGGCCTGTTTTGCTCTGACAAAAATACACTGGGTTCTGGTTTTATAGCATAGAGGATCATGCCCCTACATACACGTCAATACAGGTCAAAAATACATTGTGTACAGTCAAGAGTACATCATGTACATCTTAATAACTATAAACAAACATATAACTTCTCTTTTTGATAACACCTTCCTTTTAAGGTAATAACTTCAAGCTTCAGGGCCTCTAAGGGCTAATAATTGACCCTCGTCATCAATCACTAAGTAGACTGAATTGGCGCAGGTCTCAAATAAGAAGCAGAAGACACTTGGGCCTTCGCTCAGGCCTGCTACTAGATTAATATGTGTATTGTAAGCATGCATGCAATTAACCTGCTATGTTCTCATCTTCCCTCAACATGTATCACCTGGACACTCTCACCAGTGAAGCTTAAAACCCTCTTGGATAGAACATCAACTCTAAACAAGCACAGTTATGCAATGTGTATAAACTGAACTCAACCTGTGAATAGAAAGGTCACTGTGATGACAAACATATTCAACGCAATATGAACCCTGTAAACAATATTACTGTTAAAATAATACTGTAGAACATGTTATTAATGCATTTATCATAAGGCAGAGTATATGGCAGCAATAAAAGAATCTCTGAATCCTAACACATATCTTTTCCGTTTTGTGGTAACCTTTTCTTTGGCTGTCCCTTCTTCACCCTGACCCGTTTCATTTGGTTCTGCATAACTAAAATACCTGTGTAAATCCATCTGCTTTTACACAGGCACTTGCATAATGATCAGCGATTCTCTGCGCAATCAACCTGTATCACATGTTTAAGCTTGCTGCGGGAGATTTCACTTGTTTCACTTGTCATGTTTTAAAAGTAAGCTAATGAGTGATAAGACGATGTCAGAGGAATTGGTGCACAATTAATCTGTAACTTACCAATCAGTGCTGCTGCTCTCTATACACAGTTTGCGCGATCGCAAAGTGAAAGTGAAGCAAAAAACAAGCGCAAATTCAAACGCGATTTCAGTATGTCACATATTGACAGTGGCTCATCGATGCCAATGACATAATTACGCAGCTACGTTTGGGAAAGAATGCAAAAGCATTGACATATTTTTTCTTCCTATGATAGCCTGACGGGCAGGGCTGAGATGGATTTTGGTAGCCCGACCGGAAAAATCGCTAGCCCCGGGACATCGGGCTCGCGATTTTGCGAGCCCTGATTACCCAGTGCCTGGTTCCCCATTCCTCATCCTTGACAGCCCTAAGACTCCTTCATATAACGCTCCACTGCCCCTTTATGACTTTGAGCCCAAGCCCTAGCTCATGTGGTGATTTTGCATTGTAGTGACTCATTGTAATGTGCATAGCATTTTTGTTAGTGCTGCTGATGGTAGCTCATAGTATTGTTCCACAGATCATAGTGATTTTCTCATAGTCTTGTTCATAGCGTTTTCCTTCGTGCTACAGATAGTAATTCACAGTTTTGTTTCATTGAGTGCAGGTAGCTTCTAGTTATTTGTTTGCTTCATGCAAGGTGATGTGCTACCTGGTAACTTGGCAATTTGTCTCAGAGCCAGTTTTTGGGCTGTGTTTTTGTTTTCGCTACAGGGTTATGACACTCTTGTCTTCCTATAATAAACTTCTCTTAATACTACACCCTCGTGTGTCCGAGTTTTGTCTGCAACTGAGTCTAGTCCTGTGTTTTGGGCAGTGCGACCATGACAAATGGACTCAAACCCAGGACCTTCTTACTGTGAGCCAACCCACATAAAATGAATGATGAAAAACCTTCTAGTGGAAGAAGATCAAATAAGGGGCATGCAAGAAATATCTGAAAAGGTTTTAGGACTTTTCTGAACTGTTTGCACTTGTTTGTTAAAAAATATTTATACAAACTTAAAATTGGAGAAAATATTTCTTGAAATAAAACAACAAATGTCACGTGAATGATTAAGTTATTATGTAATATTATGATGTCTTTGTAGAGTCACAGAAATGTAAGATTTTACAAACTGAAGCAGAAGTCGTTGTAATGTAAACTGGACTTCCTTTAATGATGCAGTTTCATAAGGCAAAATTAATAAAAAGTAATAAATGAATCAACTAATAAATTCGTGTAAAAGGTGGATGTAGCAACCCATTAAAATCCGACATTACAAAATCATGTCAGACAGCTTGGACACAGTGTACTGTCAGAGGGCGTTGGTAAGTCTCCAGAAATCTGTTTTCCTCTTTGTGTGTGTGTGTTGGAGTGAATTAATATTTGACTTACCGAGGAGTGGAGAGATAGATGGGGTCTTCATCTTGTCTGGACGTCGACTAAACGTCTGGACGACAGACTAAGACCATCTGCTTCATCACTTCCTCTGTAGCACACTTAGTGATTCGCTGGCTGAAAAAGTCGCCATGCTACTGTGATGAATTCACGGTGAGGGCGGAGCACCTTTAATGGGCTGCAGCCTGCAGTTTCTGTGAACAAAGACAAAACATCATCCGCCCCCAACACCTGCTGCAGATGCTACAGCCATGTGCTCACCTCAACATGTCGAGATTCCCAATTTCTGTACCTCTCAGGTGACTTTAAGAACCTTTCCACAGCTGCTGCTGTGATATAGCATTAAATAAATGAAATTTAATTGAACTTAATCTTAAAATCTCTGCATTCAAAATTCAGTCTTTTATATGGCTCAAGTTAAAGATCAAATGAAACTTTATGTACCTGTAAACATGAATCCTGCAGCAATAAAAACTCAGAAGCTCTGCCTAATATATGATGACCAAACACAGACACATTGGGCAACATATCATCAGGTTTGTCCCAGTATATATTTCTCTATTTCTTAGTGATCCCTGTAAAAGTTGGGATTTTTACAGTTTTTAATTAAATTCAGAAAGAAAGGAGCAGCTTTTGACTCATTTGATGCCAAACTTCAACACATCTATGCTTGAAGCAAAATGTAAGCAAACGAATAGATCGACAGTTTGTGTAACCGTGTGTTTTGGACTGAACCTATTACTCATACAGAGGTCCGTTGGCTGAGTTGAGGAAAAAACTTTCAATAGGGTTTTTGAGCTCAGCAAGGAAATCTGTCAGTTCATGGACATGGCATCTATGATGCGGTAAAGGCATTTTAAGTGAAGCTGTCACAAATGCACCAGTGCAACTTGCCTCACTCTTCCTGTTGCCAAGTAATGTTGAACGAAGTCGGCTGACTTTCCTGATAAGCTGATCGCACTGTGCACTGAGTTTGCGGCGCTTTGGTGACTTTGAAGCACGAAAAGAGAATTTTGAGCTGCTTCGCAACCCATTTATGTGGAAACTGCACCTGTGCAGATTCAGATGGAGCTGCAGTGTAATGATACACTCAAGGCAAAGTACGACACTGAATGGCCCGCAGAGTTTATTAGTTCCATTCCTGAAGCAATGGCCCAGCTCCGTCTACATGTGGCTCCAACCTTGTGTTTGCTTTCATTTATTTTTTCTGGGGTTTTTGGCAGCATGTTCATATTTCTAACTTGCATAATTTTCACACGATATATTTTTATGAAGAGCAAAATATTTAAAGTTAAAGTTTATTTTTTTAAGTTTATTTATTCTGGAATAATATTCCTGTCTGTTTTTATTCATATTTATGTTTAAAAAACATTGTTTTAGTGTGTTCAATAAATGTTTATCTTGTTTGGCCCACGACCTAAAGTGTGCCTTGAGTTTTGGCCCGCTTTTGACACCCCTGATGTGCATGGTCCCCCATTTGTTCAGGAAGCCAGAGTATGCAAGCCATCAGCTGTGGCCAACTTTCCAAAAGAGGTGTACCTTCTTTTAGTAGTTTTATAGGTGAATATGCATTTATCTAACCAGTTAAAACTGGTGGAAAGAAGCAGCTTGTTTTGCAGGCACTGAGCTAAGATGTGGCCATGAGCAATTATCAGGCGTTAGCCATCATGTCTACAGCTGCCCGTCCACATTCGAATTATTGCGAATTATTAATGTGTATAAAAGTCCTTTGTTTTTATTTAAATTCATGACCTGATGGTATTGTTTTTGTAAACTGTTCTTAAACCATGGTAAACATTAAGTAGACTGAACTCAATTTTCATCAGTTTGTTATTAGATCTCAGGTTAGGTAAGTTACCAGTACTTTTTATTCAAAGAGCTGATCAACTCAGTAAGCTGGAAATTTTGACTATATGGTTTGAAAATGCCGTCCTCCTCCTCTCACAGATCAGTCTGCTTGTTCATGGAGGCCACATTTTTTTCTGGAATATGTTGAGCAAACCTGGAGAAGCTTTAGCTCCAGAGATCATTGTTGTCATTGCTGTGATTCTTTATGTGATTCACTGACTCAGTGAGTAAATGTTTACTCTTATTCAAACAGATTTTGTGCCTTCTCTTAGTTTAGCACCAGGTTTATGAACTCTGCTAGCTAGCTAGTGTTAGACTGGCGTTGCTGCTGCCTCTGGGCTCATGTTACTTAAAAAGTAACCCACAGCTTTAATGTCAGGGTTCCTGGGTCGATGACCCTTTGTTTTCAGTTTTGGACTTTTGTCACTGTTTAGTTTTAATATTTCCTGATTTTCTGTGTCAATCCCCTGCCTATTTGCATTATGTTCTAGTTCTTTCCCTGTGTATCATTAGTCAGATTTAGTTCAACTGTGTGACTCACCGGTCTCCTATCGTCTTCTTTAGTCAATGCATTTAAGTCCTCAGTTTCCTCCAGTTCTTTGTCTTGTCATTTATGTAATGTTGTTACCGTGTTCTTAGTTCAGCCAGTCTTCCCGTCAGTCAGCCAGTCAGCCAGTCAGTTATTCATCTCTCAATCTGTTCATTCTATTCCCTCCAATAAACACCCTTATCCTGCACTGTGAGTCCTGCGTTTGGGTCCACTTTCTTCCTCACCTCCACACAGCAACCTCTGACATTTAAAAACCTTATATAACATCTCTCTGTGAAATTTTCTGTTGATTGTTTGAAATAGAAAAGTGAACCGCTACTAGATAAGAACCGAGAGAAAACTTTTTCTAAAGGTGCAGCCATTGGGGGCGGGGCTTGTTTTCAGTCCACTTTTATAACATATTGTAGCGGGCCGGGGCTATTCGGGGATTTGTTATGGACATTTATGTTTGTTATTACGGTTATGTTTATGTTGTTGCTATGGTTACAGGTGACGCTCCCTCCCCGACGGTGTGTTTCCGGGTGAGGGAGCGCCTTTTTTTGTTGTTGTTGTTGTTGCCGCGCGGAGCAGAGGGCTCGCGCCAGTGTTGCTTCCCAAGAGCTAAATAAACGGGTGCTCCCGAAGAAACCTCCGTCTCCTCCGTTTCCTGAGCTCGCCACATTGGTGTCAGAAGTGGGATTAGCTCACCCTCGCCGGAATGGAGAGAGACATTCGGAGGCTAGAGCAAGCTATCAAGGAGAACATTGCTCGCCTGGGAAGCTGGCGATTGAGGAGAGAGGAAGCTAGCGGCCATGTAAGTCCCCCGACGGGTCCCGACGGCGCGAGTGCACCGCGACGGCGGCCCGCCGCGACCGATGCTAGGGCAATGCTTGATGGGCTGCCTCCGTCGGCCGACACACCGGGCCCCCGACAGCGAGCAGTGACGCCTGCAACGCCAGCTAAGGTACCGAAATATAACGGGCTAACCCCGCTAGAGCCCTACCTCTCACAAGTACGGCTAGCCGCGAGACATAATGGCTGGAGTGACGGAGAGGCTGCTACACACTTAGCGCTAGCATTGGAAGGAGATGCATTGCAGGTACTCCTTGACCTAGCCGCGTCAGAACAGCATGAGCTCCAGGCCCTCACCATAGCACTCGAGAGGCGATTTGGGCAGCGGCACTCCACTGATCAGAGCAGGGAGCAGCTGACCAACCGGAGCCGTAGGCCGGGGGAGAGCCTGGGCACCTTTGCAGCGGATGTGTTGCTGTATGCTCGTCGTGGCTACCCAGAGTTCCCCGCAGCAGCCCGTGAGGAGCTTAGCCTGCATGCTTTCCTGCGTGGACTTTTTCCAGAGCGACTGCGCCAACACGTCCGCCTGGCCATGCCTCAGACTCTCAGTGAGGCGCTCCTTCAGGCTGAAAGGGCCGAGCTGGTGCTCACCCCGCCACCTAACCAGCAGGTGCGCCCCCCCAAACTACCCTCAAATCAGAGCCGCAGACTGCGACGGGGAGGGGGCGGTCGCGGAGATATGCCAGCTGCAGCCCTCGGTGCCTCGGAGGCGTCGTCGTCGTCCCACCGACCGCTGTACCCGGTGCGATGAGCCTGGCCATGTGGCGCGTGACTGCCCAGCACCTGCCCCGACGGCCAGAACCACGAAGCCGCAGGGAAACGGGGTGGGAGCGGTGTAGTGAGGGGACCACCGCCCCAGTTTCCTGCCCCCCTCCAAGGACGATGCACGGTGGTGGGCCGGGTTGGGCACATCAAGGGACTCTACCTGAGCTGCTGCGTTGAGGGCCAGCCATGCCGGGCCCTGGTGGACACGGGGTCTACCATCTCCCTGATACGACCTGGCGTGCTTCCTGGAACGTCCGGGTCGTTGGTCGAGGGTTGGTCGCCCACCGACACCCAGCTGATGACAGTGACGGGGGAGAGAGCTGATATGCGGGGGAAGAAACCGTTGCAGATCCGAGTGAAGGATCTGGAGCTGATTCACGACTTCTGGCTTGCTGACATTCAAGACCAGTGCATCATCGGCCTGGATCTGCTGACCCGCTGGGGGGCCTGCGTCGACACCGCAAAGCGGGCTATCACTCTTGGCAGAGAGACTCTTGCCCTCCAGTGCGGTCAAAAGCAGGGGGCGGAGGGAACCCGAGCCAGACGGGAAAGGCGTCGGGCAGCTGCCGCTCAGCAGATTTCGGGTGCCGGTGGCTCTGGGTCATCTCTACGCACCTCAGCCCCGGCCTCTCAACCCGATAAATCTCCCTCGACTGAGACAACCGAGGCTGTTGGTGACCTGTGGCAGCGCAGCAGCGTAGGTCTCAACGTTGACCAGCGCCAGCGGTTGAGGTGCCTCCTGGACGAGAATGTGGACATCTTTGCCGCCAGTGACAAAGACTGCAGGCAGACGGGGCTGGTCCACCACACCATCGACACCGGCTCTGCTCAACCCATCCGTCTGCGCCCACACCGGCTGCCCCTCTCCAAACGGCAGGTGGCAGAGGAAAAGATCCGTGAGATGGCTGCGGCTGGGGTGATCGAGCCGTCCAACAGCCCATGGGCGGCACCCGTGGTCCTGGTGGGGAAGAAGGACGGCAGCCCGAGGTTCTGCGTGGATTTTCGCCGTCTCAATGCAGTCACCAAGAAGGACTCGTACCCGCTTCCACGGATCGACGAGGCCCTGGATTACGTTACCGGCTCCAGCTGGTTCAGCTCCCTCGACCTACGCAGCGGTTACTGGCAGGTGGAGCTAGCCCCCAAAGCAAGGCCTAAGACTGCATTCACCATTGGACAGGGGCTGTGGCAGTTCAGGGTCATGCCATTTGGGCTCTGCAATGCGCCAGCGACGTTTGAGAGGCTGATGGAGAGGGTGCTCATGAACATCCCTCGTAGCCGCTGTGTTGTGTACCTGGATGACCTGTTGGTGCACGGTGGCGACTTCGACAGTGCGCTGTCTCACCTGAGCGAGGTCTTCAGCGCCATCCGTCAAGCTGGGCTGCGGCTCAACCCTGCGAAGTGCCGTCTGTTGGCGAGAGAGACTACGTTCTTGGGCCATGTGATCAGCGCTCAAGGTATCGCCACCGATTCCGCAAAGCTGGCTGCAGTCCGGGACTGGCCGACTCCCTCGAACGTCAAAGAACTGCGGAGCTTCCTGGGCCTAGCCTCCTACTACCGTCGGTTCATCAAGGGGTTCGCGACGATAGCCAGCCCCCTCCACAAGGGCCAGCCGTTTGGCTGGGGTGATGCCTGCGCTGCGGCTTTTGCACAGCTGAAGGAAGCCCTCACCAGAGCCCCAGTTCTGGCCTACCCCGACGCCCGGCAGCCTTTCATTGTGGACACTGACGCTAGCAATGTCGGAGTCGGGGCGGTCCTTTCCCAGCAGGGCGAGGCCGGAGAACGAGTGGTGGCATACTTCAGCCGTGCTCTGGGGCGAGCCGAAAGGAACTACTGCGTGACCCGGCGGGAGCTGCTGGCCGTAGTGCTAGCGGTGCGGCACTTCCGGCCATACCTGCACGGTTGCCGGTTCCTCCTGCGCACTGACCATGCATCTCTGACCTGGCTCCTGAACTTCAAACACCCAGAAGGTCAGGTGGCCCGCTGGCTTGAGGTCCTGCAGGGCTACGACTTTGAGATCCAGCATCGGGCAGGTCGGCAGCATGGCAACGCTGATGCCCTCTCCAGACGGCCCTGCATGGCCGTCGAGTGCCGCTACTGTCTGCGACAGGAGGAGCGGGCTCAGGAGGCGCTGGGGGTGGCTACTGCTCAGGCCACAGCCAGCGGAGGGGGTGGCTCCCACTGACAACGCAGCAGCTGAAGCGGGAGCAGGAGGCCGACGCGACGTTGGGTCAGGTGGGAGCCTGGCTGGGGGCTACGCAACGCCCAGACTGGACGGGGGTGTCGGGTCAGGAGCCCGAGGTGAAGGCCTACTACTCCCAGCACAACAACCTGGAGACCCACGACGGCCTCCTGTACCGGAGATGGCGGGCCCCGGCCAGGGCAGAGATCTCCTGCAGCTGTTGGTGCCTCGGTCGCTGCGGTCGCAGGTGCTTGAGCTTGTCCACGGCTCGGTGGGGGCAGGCCACTATGGGACCGCCAAAACTCTCCGCCGCCTCAGGGGACGGTTCTACTGGCCTGGCTGTCGACGGGATGTGGAACTCCACGTGCACTGCTGTGACACCTGCACGGCGCAGAAGGGCCCCACTCAACGCTCCACTGCCCCCCTTCAGCAGTACTTGGTGGGGGCCCCGATGGAGCGAGTGGGAGTGGACGTCCTAGGGCCGTTCCCCGTTACGGAGTCAGGGAACCGGTACGTGCTGGTGGCGATGGACTATTTCACAAAGTGGCCAGAGGCCTATGCGGTGCCGGACCAGAGTGCGACGACGACGGCAGAGAGGCTGGTGGAGGAGATGTTCGCCCGTTTTGGGGTCCCGGCTGCGCTCCACAGTGACCAGGGGCGTAACTTCGAATCGAAGGTCTTCGGGGAGATCTGTCGGCGGCTGGGGGTGGAGAAGACGAGGACCACACCGCTTCACCCGCAAAGCGACGGCTTGGTCAAGCGCTTTAACCGCATGCTGGCCACCCAGCTCGCCATTCTCACCAGCCGCCACCAGCGGGATTGGGATCGACATCTGCCCCTGGTCCTTTGGTCGTATCGGACTGCGGTGCAGGAGTCCAGCCAGTGCACGCCTGCCACTTTGATGTTTGGGCGGGAGCTCCGGACGCCTGTGGATCTGGTGTTTGGGTCCCCCCCTGAGCCGGAGATTGACGGTGGGCCAGAGATGGACTACTACAGGAGGCTGAGGGAGCGGCTGCAGGTGGTTCACGACTACACCCGCCAGGCCCAGGCCAGCGCCGGAGTACGGCAGAAAAGAGCCTACGACACCAGGTGCCGGGGGGAGGCTTTTGTGCCCGGCGCTAAGGTTTGGGTGTACTGCCCGGTTCGCAAGAGAGGAGTGTCCCCGAAGCTCTGCAGTCACTGGCAAGGGCCAGCGGAGGTCGTGGAGCGGCTAACAGAAGTGGTGTACCGTGTTCGCATGCCGGGCCCGGGGCGCCTGGTGGTGTTGCACCAGGACAGACTCTCGCCGTGTCGACCGCTCGCTCCGGTGGATGCCGGGGCAGGGGATGCTGGCAGCGCCCCATATTCTTACCCGAGTGACTTTTCCCCCGCCTGTCGTGACCGGCCGGTGCGCCAGAAGAAGGCACCGGGACGTTTGCAGGACTTTGTGTGGGGTAATGGGGTTGTCGGGGACGACTGACCCCTTAGGTGGGGGCTATGTAGCGGGCCGGGGCTGTTCGGGGATTTGTTATGGACATTTATGTTTGTTATTACGGTTATGTTTATGTTGTTGCTATGGTTACAGGTGACGCTCCCTCCCCGACGGTGTGTTTCCGGGTGAGGGAGCGCCTTTTTTTGTTGTTGTTGTTGTTGCTGCGCGGAGCAGAGGGCTCGCGCCAGTGTTGCTTCCCAAGAGCTAAATAAACGGGTGCTCCCGAAGAAACCTCCGTCTCCTCCGTTTCCTGAGCTCGCCACAATATGAACTGTATATTATTAACCTCTGTACTTATTTTAATTCTTTGTGGTTTCTTTTGAACATCTGTGGCATCTATTAATGTTAAATCTAATCTTTCTTCACTGACATAAGCAAGCTGTTTTTACATTTAATGAACATGTCTGTTTTATAACAAAAGTAATGGATTGCATTTATATAACCCTCAAAGTGCTGTACAATTCCACTATTCATTCAGTCTCACATTCACACACTGGTGGAGGCAAGCTACAGTTGTAGTCACAGCTGCCCTGGGGCAGACTGACAGAAGCGAGGCTGCCACATCGCGCCATCAGCCCCTCTGGCCAACACCAGTAGGCCGTAAGTGTCTTGCCCAAGGACACAACGACCGAGACAGATAGAGCAGGGGATCAAACCGGCAACCTGAACCACAGTCGCCTGACTATCCATCCGTTCAGGCCAGCTGAGAGATAATCTCCCCAGCGTATTCTGGGTCTGCCCCAGGGCCTCCTCCCGGTGGGACTCTACTCCCACCTCTGAGCCCCTCCTGGATGGCCAAACCTCTCACTCTATGTAATGATGGCATTTAAATGAGGTGGGTTTTTTAAACACATATCTCTTTAGGCCTAAACTGACAGTGTCATTACCACACATTCAGACACAGTAATAGATGGTGTTTTTAGTACTATATGTGCTATTCTAATTTGTGTGTATGAGGTCTACATTGACCTTCTGTGTTGTAAGTTATAATGGCTGCACAGCCATTAAGGATTAAATCAGTTTCTAAATAATTTTATGTTTTTTTCTCCCTCTGTGTGCTTCTTACTGTCTTTGAGGCTCGGACCAGCACTCCACACATTACATCAAACTCTTACAAGTCTAGAAGAGGAGCTGTTGGACAGAAAGACATCAACTAAGTAGGAAGTATTTTGGTTACAATACAATTACCACAATATATATGTAACTGTCACTGACATTTATATTAATCAGGCTGAACTTTGATCATACTTTAGACTAACCTGTTTTACTTTCCTGTAAAAAACTGTTTCCTTTATGCTTTGGTTTCCTGTCTTCTGTTATTAGACCTGAGATGTGACTGCTCTGTGCTGTTGCTGATGACTCCAGTTAATCCTACAAGACATGCTGTGTAAGTAAATACAAACAACGACAGTTTGGATATAGTGAAGTTTGCAACTTTTTGAAGGGTGAAATTATTCTGCAGATCATTAGAATGATGACTTATTGGCCATGTTTGCAGAGCCCTTTTTAAAAATATGCTTTCCTGACATTATTGTGTATCGGTTGGCTATCCAGACTGACAAGTAGGACATTGAATGTCTCCTCTCTGGTGGGGAGGGAGCCTGAGAGTTTAAATTGAGGTCTGTTCTGTAGAAGATGCAGAACAAATGTTTTAAGAAAGCAAATACTGCCACTGCCACTGTACTTAAGGGAAGCTAAAGACTTTCTGCTGCACTTACATTTGGATCACCTAAATCCATGACAGTCATTCAGGCAGTGATGCCTGGACTGGAAGCAAGTCATCCTTAAATTATTACAGCATGAAAGCTTCAGTGTATAAATGTAAAACAAATGTGTTGTTTGATGTAGAGACTGCACTTGTGACAGAACAATAAATACATTTAATTTGATTATAGAAGTAATGTAAGTATAAAACAAAGTTGTGGTAGGCCTAAACTTATTTTCAGAATAATTAAATCTGAGACGTTGTTTCATTGTAAGATTATAACAATGATGACAGTATAACTTTTTGTTGTTCAGCAGAACAGTGTCCAGGATGTTGGCTGATATATTGTTTTATATTTCAAAATAAAAGTTGGGCTGATTTTAATACCATTACAAGAAGTGTTGTTAATTATTCTTTTTTTAATCATATTTGAATACAGTGTTATATTAATATAAGTTACCACAAGTTGTTTTTTTTTATTTAGTAGAACTTGAAATGTTTGTCAGTGTGTAAACAATCAGTATTGCAGTCAGAAAGTTATTCTTAGAACTGTATACTTGCAATGAGTAAGTTGCCCTAACTTACTCATCTTAAGTAAGCTTTACTCAATTGTTTTTTTTGACAATGAGTTTGCATAGTTTTTTTGAGTTCTGGGAACTAATTCGATTTTACAGTGTAAGTATCTATTCAATCAGTTAAAAAAAACTATAGATTCTATTCATCCTGAATAATAATCTCACTCGACATGTTCTGCCAGTGTTCTTTGTTTGAAGTTCTTCTGTTTGATGTTAAATCCCTCAAGAGTCTCTCCATCTAAAGCAATGCATTATCAGGACTGTAACATCCTTTTGACTGAAACAGCATTTACATTCCTGTTAGAATACTTTTAATTAAGTGCTTTAGTCTACTTGCAATGAAATTTAAAAAAAAAATCTTGTTCATGACCTGTGCTCTATGTAAACACTACTAGAAGTAAAAATAACTTGAACTCCAATTTTGAAAACACACATGAAGCTCTAACATGTGTTGTGAATATGAGTTTGTGTGAAGCTCCTGCTGTGCACTGAGTGAGATTGTCTGACTGTGGCCTGGGAGAGAGTCCTGTAACTCGTCTGCAAAATACAGTGTATAATGACCAATGTTGGGCTTTGAAAAAATATTTAATTAGAGTTACTAGTTAGTTCTTCAACTCAAATGGTAAATGGCCTGTATTTATATAGCGCTTTTATGGTCCCTAAGGACCCCAAAGCGCTGTACATATCCAGTCATTCACCCATTCACGCACACATTCACACACTGGTGATGGCAAGCTACGTTGTAGCCACAGCCACCCTGGGGCGCACTGACAGAGGCGAGGCTGCCGGACACTGGCGCCACCGGGCCCTCTGACCACCACCAGTAGGCAACGGGTGAAGTGTCTTGCCCAAGGACACAACGACCGAGACTGTCCAAGCCGGGGCTCGAACCGGTAACCTTCCGGTTACAAGGCGAACTCCCAACTCTTGAGCCACAATCGCCCAACTCAAGTCAGAAAATCCCAGGATCAAGTTGCAGAGGGAGTGTTCTGGCCAGCAGGTGCTGAGGAATGATTGTGTTGAACTGAAGTCAGACACAGAACCTGGTCGTTGTGAGGGGGTGGACTTCCTCACCAGCACATCATTCTGAGCATCAAAATATGCATAGAAGTGAGAGCTGAAATGTCTGATTAGGAATGGGAATTGCAAACTAAGAGTGTGAACAGACTCACAACTCTGTTGTGGCTATTGATTAACTGTGTTGCTACCATCCCATGTGCAATATCTTAGTCTTTAATTGTTCTGTGCAATATTTTGGTCCATGTGCACTATTCTGGCCTCAGTGGAATTACCATCCCCGTTCTAAATAACCATAGCCCCTCCACCCTTATTTATTTATTATATTATATAACTGCCCTTGTATACAGCCCCAATTTTTCTTTCTGTCACAGATTGTGACAAAACCAAACTGTAAATACCAACAAAGCACACATAAATAATGATACCTGGCTCACAAAACCAAAAAATAATAAGACCATTTGCAAAATAAATGTGTTCAAAAGAAAAAAGTGTGCTATTGCATGCACACTTTAGCAGATTATTAACTTCTCCGCTTTGATTCTCGACCGAAACCAGAAGTAGAGCAGCTAAACATGACCCCCCCACCCCATAACAGCAAAACCAAATAATATTCATAAGAATAAGTCATTTAAAAGTGTATGTAAACAAAACAAAACCACATGAAATCATAATTATGACAGTTTAAATGTGTCTCAACAAACCCTAACCCTTTCTTCCTGGTTTGTTTTCTGAGTATGTTACTGTTACTTTGTGGTTTTATCTAAAAAGATTCAGCACTGCACGTGATACATGCAACTCATTAAAGCAGCTTTCTCCACCCCTAAAATAAAGTACATCCAGTAAGAACTTAGAGTCACACAGTGGAAGGAAGTGAAGTAAAAAGGAAGTGATCGCATTAAAAGCATCTCTCTGATATTCAGACTGGTCATTCATTCGTCCAGACAAGATGGCGACTGCATGGGTCTCTCTGCTCCTCTTCGGTGAGTCAAACACAGAACGCTTTCATTACAGGTCTGACACACAGACAACGAAGGAAACAGATCTAGAGCAGACAAGTGGAAGTATTCACAAGTCCAAAGACTTTAGTGAGAGTGAAGCTAAACAGTTAGTGAATATGCACACTGCCATAGATGCGTTCATTTCACGTTTAGATTTTTTATCCAACACATTATTCACATCATGTCAGATACATTCTGCTGAAGGATAGTTGTCTCGAACATTCAGTCAGATTCATTCACACAGTTCTAATCTATCTGGGAGCTTCTAGAGGCATTTTCTGGAGACTCACAAAGGATCATCCAATGGAGAGCGCTATCAAGACCTGCATTCATAGGTTTTTGTTTGCCATTACATGACAAACATGAATGTCATCATGACATTATAACTACCGGGAATTTGGGATAGCAATAGCCATAGCTGTCTTTTTGTGTATCGTGGGTTTTATGTTATTAGTACTGGAAAAGGTGAGATTCAGTCACAAGAAGTGTCAAGCCCAGCACATAACAGTGGTGTGATGCGTGAGTCGACATCAATTACATTTGCAGGTGCAGCGCATCCTAAAAGTATTCTCAGTACTTCACTTGTTCCACATTTCTTTCATGTTATAGCCCTTTAAAAAAAGATATTAAATACATTTTTCATCTCTAAATTCTGCACACAGTACACCAGAATGACCGAGTAAAAAAAGTTGGGTTGAAATATTTCCAAATGTATTTAGAATAAAAAAATAAAAATATAACATGTACAAAAGTACTGTATTTTTCGGACCATAAGGTACACCGCATTATAAGGCGCATTAACCGAAACAAAACAGTCAGATAACTCTAACTTTACTCAACTCATTCTTCTTGCTTCCTCCACTTCTGTACCATTGATTCATTAATATTGAATTCTCTGGCAGCTGCTCTATTCCCATGTTGTTGCAGTATATTAATGACTAACTTCGTATTGTGGATTGATTATCTCAGTTGTTCTTCTGAATGAAGTTTGGTCCGTTTACAGCATCCTTGCATTGTCCCTGATTATCGAGAACCTTCATGTTAACTTTTATGAAGTGGAAAAAAGTTAGCGTTCATCCTCAAGATTCACCGTGTTTATGCTAACATAGCTGTGTCATTACCAATCACGTAGCACATCATTAAATACCAATTTGTCCAACTTTAGTAACCCTACAAAAGTCACTGCTGTTTAGTTTTCTGTCTCATTTATGTTGGAGACAGAAACCTGCTGGTGTATAGTTTGAAGTCCACACTTTCAACCCAAGTTCTAATGGAGAGTCTGGGTCACTCTGGGTCACCTTGTGTAATGGCGACTCTGGGCCCAGACTACTGCGGAGTAGTCTATGCCCAATCGGAGTAGTCACGGCAGACCTAGCACCGGGCCAGCCAGGGAAGGCGCTGGCCCATATGGTGGCTGAGCTCCAAACCATGCAAAGGGAGCAGTGATATTATGTACAGTTTTGCTTCCCCTGTCTTGTCAGTCAGATTAGTATCAGTTGCATTCCCACCTGTCCCACCCTTGCCGTACTTTTTGTCTATATATTGTCTGCTTTTCTCTCTCTTCTCTGTTGCCCTCTTCCTACCTTTTCCTTGTCGATTGTCACAATGGATTGAACAGACACAGACACAGCTTTGAAACTGTGCCCACCATCAGAAACAATGTCCTACAGGATGCCATAGATGGAAGAAGTAGGTCGTGGGCACTGGGCAGCTGGGTGGTCTCCAGGGTAGACAGGAGCTTAGTGAGTGCCACAAAAACAATCGACAGTAGTCAAAATAGTGTTGTTACCTGCAGACGGAGGAAGGCCGCTTACCAAATCCAATGCTATGTAAGAGCAAGGCCATGTCGGGGATGGCAGAGGTTGTAATAGGCCGCCATAGGGTTGGTTTCCGTGTTTATTCTAGGCAGAGGTTGCACAGACTGAAACGTATTAATGGTTGCTTCGAGGACAGAGATGGCCACCAGAAATAACATTGGAGAAAGATAATAGTTTTGTGGATACCATGATGAAATGGGCAGTGTAGTACCCGAGGACAGACAAATGTCGGGCTTGTAGGTATCCTAGATTTCTATGTTTTGTTTTGTTTTTTTCATTTTTATGGTTTAATGGTCCAGACGATAAAAGGTTGAACTGTGCCCTCCAGCCAGTGCCTCCATACTTCCAAAGTGAGTTCAATTGCCAGAAGTTCCCACTTGGCACTGACCACTTGGTGTCTGTCAGATAGAAAGTTAAAGATCCAGCTGCAGAGAGAGCTGCTTAATCCTAGATCCTGCAGTTTCCTTTTCAGCTTCGAGGGAACGATGTTATAGAATGCAGAGCTGTAATCTACAAACAGCATTCTCGCATACGTGTCTCTCTTCTGCAGGTACGAGAGGGCAGTATGTAGTGTCAGGGCTATGGCAGGATCAGTTGTCACAGTATGCAAATTGTAGAGGGTCCACTGAGTCAGGTAGTACAGAGCATGCTGTACACAACAGCTGTAGCTGCTTATGTCATGGTTACTAGGTAACAGAAACCACGGGTCGTAGGCTAGACCATCCAATTTAACAGCCTTGCCCTTCTGGTCTACAGGACCTTTGAAGGACTAAGTCTATGTAGGCCGGGTCCTACCCGGTCACAAACTCATTAACAGTAGTTTGTAACTGCATAATTAATTCATCCTTCAGTTCATCATTAATATTATTTAGCAGGGTACCTCTGCATCCACTGCCCCGGCCTATTTCTACTGCCAGGATCCAGAAATATATGGAGTAGTCAGCCATACTACTCACTTAAACGTGTGGTCACAACAACTGCACAAAAAACACTATTTTTTCCCCATCTTCCTCAAACACGTCTCTGTTGCTGAAACACCAGCGAGCACTGAGTTAAAAAAAAAACCCACACATTTATGTAACTCACCTGAAATCGCACATCCACACTTCCTCCGCTCACACATGCTCCTCTTCTGCCACTCGTGCTTTCACTGCACTTCACTCTTCCACACTCAGGGTCCAGGGAAAGGTTCTCAGACAGGTCCAGGAATCTTTATACAAAGACAAGTATTAATACGAGCCAGAAATATACAACGAGAAAAACTTCGATTTAGCCGAGGCTGCATGAACTCAGGTTGTTCAACGATCCAGCGATGAGACACTCTGAGCCACAAACCCTAAATACTAAGCAAACCTCCATTTTGAACTGTTTCTGACCTTTAGTGACCTCTAACCTTGTGACTGTTACAGGTGTGTGTGTGCTGCTGCTGTCTGCACCGACTGTTTCTGCAGGTAAGGTGATAGAAGTGAAAACAATCAGTGAGACTCCAACAAGAACACAAATACACTTACTCTGTGTGTGTGTGTGTGTGTGTGTGTGTGTGTGTGTGTGTGTGTGTGTGTGTGTCCTCCAGTGTCTCTGTCTGTCAGTCCAAACCTTCAGCAGTTCTTCAGTGGATCTTCTTCAGTGTATCTGAGTTGTGTTGATGATGGACAGACAGCTGATGGATGGACAGTGAAGAGGACCAGAGGAGGACTCACTGAGGACTGTGGAGCAGCTGCTTCAGAGTTTAGTAGGATTAACAGTTCCTTCTGTGTTTTCGGTCTCTCCACTGGTGGAAATTTCCTGTGTGTAAGCTCATCTGGACATCAGAGTGATGAAGTCTCCATCAGTGTCTCAGGTACAGACAGATGTTCCAGCTGTGTCTCTGTTTCTGTCTGTCTCTGTGTCACTCTGTTTGTGTCTCTGCTGGACAGAAGGAGGTGTGATCCTGGAGATTCCTGCACTTCCTGTCATGACAGGAAGTGATGTCACTTTGTACTGTACACCCAAAGAGGGAGAAAGACGAAAATCTTACTTCTTCAGAGATGATGTTAAACTTGGATCTGGACCTGAAGGAAAGTGGAATCTCTCTAAAGTCCAGCGGTCTGATGAAGGTCTCTACTCGTGTCATACTGATATTCATCCACGTTCTCCTCAGAGCAGACTGAGGGTCAGAGGTCAGGACACTGATATCACTTCCTGTTTATAGACAAACTAACCTGCTGACCTGATAATAAACTGACTGAACCATCTTCATTATCTCTCCTGCAAATCCTCCTCCTCCTCCACCCACTACAACCTCATCTCCTGCTTTCTTATTCTTTGGTATTAAATCTATAATAGACTCCTCCTCCCCTCGTTCTTCTGCTCCCACCATCACCGCTCTTCCTCCCTCTCCCTCTATGTCAGTGCTCAGACTCGTCTTGCACCTGGTGGTCTTCTGTCCATACGTGGCCTGTACTGCTCTGGCACTGTCGATCTTCTCCACCAGCTCAGGTAGATATGAACAAACTCTCTCTGATCACTTCAGTGCTCCATCCTTAAGTCTTAACCCTGTCCACAGGTAACACACCTTTTGTTTCCATGGAAACGAGCCACCCTGCTGTACAAGATGATGTCACTGCTGATGTCACCACTGAACATCACTTCTGACCTGATGGAGCTGACAGGAAGTGAAGGAGGTGGAGCAGCTGGGATGTTGCTGTTTCTGTCCCAGAGTCAAACCTGTGCTTTGTACAGACTCCTCAGTCTGATCTTTGAGTCAGTCAGTGAACTGTTCACCTGTTGATAGGATGGATACAAACATTAACCTTGTACTTTTATGTGTTTAATGCTTCAAGTGTTTACTGCTGATCAGCAAATCGTTTTTTTATATATGTGCTATACTGTAAGGTAAAGACTTTACAGTAATACAGAGAAAAGATCAGATCAGACAACTGGTATGATCAGGCACTTTGTGACAGTGGGAATGAAAAGCTGAACTGATCAGTGATTGGATAAAAAAGTCTCTGAGTAAAAACTGACTCCTCTGATTCTGTGTTGATTTGTGCTTTAATAAAACATTTAAACATTACAGAGCAGATACTTCAGTGACACAGAGAATCAGAGTCACAGAAACAGGATTGAAGTGATCCAGGAGTGTGAACTATGGCTGATGAGATTTATTTATTATGGTTTATTGTATGCTGATGAGGTTAGCCTGAGAGTGCTGACAGCAGTCTGAGCTCAGCCACAGCCTCAGAGTGTCAGCACCAATAACCTGTGATGGAAACAGGAACAAACTGAACATAGACTAACATCACAGACACAGAGCTGATCCTATCGTGTAGGATCGGGAAGTGGAATCACAGGAGGACACAAATGCATAATGACACCACAGGGGAAGAGTAAAACTAAGCACACTGAACAAGGGAAACACAAGACTTTTCAAAATAAACCTGAAGAGACGTGGACATGACCCAGACTAGACAATATGAGAATGGACAGAGAATACATGACACAAAAGACCAGGACAGACACCAGGTGACATGAAGAGTCTCACAAGAACTCAAAGCAATAAATATTAATACTAAGACTTAACATTATTTCATAAATACTCCAGAAATACAAAATTACTCAAGTAAAACCTTTAACTTAACCTTAAAACATAAGAAAACAATACAAAATAACACAAAGCATTAGGTCAAAGACACAGCCCCTGACAACTTCTGATTTTCATATTTTTAGTGTGAATAATTTCACTGTTTCCTCATGTTTGTCCTGCCAACTATGAGAAGTGACCAAAGGGAAAAACAGGAACAAGACTTCTTACTGTGTCTTAAACTGAAAGAAAGAAAAGTGAATAACAAAACAACCTGCAGCCGTCACCTCATTTAAACTGTTTAAACTGTTGAAATCTGAAAACAAGAATCAAAACTATTTAACTTTATAGCTGGGCAATGGTTCACTGCTGTCAGGAAGAGGCTGCGCATGGAAAATCTGTTACTGTGAAAACATGCTGACATAACAGGAAGCCTGTTCTCACTGCCGGGGCATAACATCCTGACCATTTGTCACCTAGTGTAAAATGTTACGCTTTGGGTCTGAGAACGTGTTGTAAGAGAACCAGAGGAAACATAGAACCCTATAAAAACTTATTCCACGTACAGATCTGATCTGAAGACAGCAGGTACAGAGTGTTTTAGAACAATATGAGCTGTAAAGGTGACACAGACACTTTCAAATGATTATACATATAATGAGAAGCCAGAAGGAGACAGATGGCCGCTCAGTGATGGTAGTTTACTCTTACACCACACAACTTCCTTATTCTGACTGAACCGACCAATCAGGAGGTGGGAGGTATGAGGTCAGACTGGAGAAGCCACAGATATGTTTGTTAGTGACATCACAACTCTTCATGTATCCAACAGAAGTGTTTTAAAGATGTGTGTAAACGTGATTGACTCAACTTTGAACCTTGTTAAAATTCACACTGATGTTAAATATAATCTGTATGAGATGTTTAATCCCTGACATTTGTCACTGCCTGCGCTCTGATGAAGATGAAACAGCAGAGCCCACAGACCTGAAACTCACAGTTAAAATAAGAGCAGCTGTCCTCAGACCAGCAGGAAACCACAGAAAGAAGGAGTGGTGCAGAGGGGAGATGGGAGGCTAAAAATACTGCAGGGCTGATAGAGAGGAAGCTGATGAGGCTGACAAATGTTCTTCTTCTTCTTTTTTCTTTTTTTTTTTTTTTTGCCTGTCCCGTTTGGCTCTTTTGCCATCAGAATTATTGTCTAAAGGCAAAGGAAGATTCCCAACGGATTTACTTTACCAAATGGACCATCCCAGCCTTGCCGTATTGCTTCATGTGATACATCTTTTATCGTTTATTTTATTTTATTTTATTTTTACTTGCTAAATTCGGGACAGACTTGACTGGGAAAAAGAAAAAGGGGAAAGAAAGAGAGAAAGAAAAACAGCGGGAAAGAGGAACGGTCATAGAGGGCAAAAAACCAAAAACAACAAAACAAACAGACAAAAAATACATATATCAATCACCTGGATCATCTGTTGAGAAAGAAAATGAGAAAACAAGCAAAAAAAAAGAGCAATATAATAAACAACATCATCATGATAATCTATGTGAATAAAACAGTAAATACTAAATATACAAAAAGGGTGTAGTTTGTGTGTGTGAGCACCTGTGAGCATGAGCGCACTTGTATTTAACAGGTTCCTTCATGTAATGATCTGCTAGAGGGTGTGGGGGGCCACTGCCCTGATAATTTAAAGGACTAGATCCAGATGTGACAAGTGCTGTTTCCAAATTCAGGGGAAGGATGCTTCGAAGGATCCTACCTACCCGATCCACGTAGGTAGGATCCTTCGACGGCAGGGTAGGCCTGAAGTGAGCGACTGTGAAATTGGACAGCCTCCTAGCCTTCGTTCAAGTCCGTCCTTGCTTCCATTATTTTCCAGCCACAGTGCGAAAACTGAAAAATGGACAAAGAAATGTTGCTCAGTGTGCTGTGTAGTGTTTAATTTCAGAGGAGATGTAAAACTGGTATCAACATCACCAGCATGTTTGGTACCTTAGGCTCATCAGAGACAATCAAATCCAGGTAACATAATGTTCCATAATCTACACACATTTAGGAATTACTTAGTTACTTAGCTAGTTTCATGGATAATTTCAGTGACTGAATGATTGCCGGTCATTTTTACACATTTACTGTATTATATAAAATATATAACCTAAATGTCTTTGAAAGTTATAGAATCTAATCTTTTGGTTTCTTTTTTAATAGCACTTTATCAAACTGTTGTCTGCTACAGCGTTACAAGTATTATACTAGTAGTAATATAGTATTACTATATTAATATAGTATTACTATATTACTACTAACATTTCCTGCTTGCATATTTCTGAAAACATCTTGGTGGTGTGGCAGCCGCCGATTGAGCCAGCCCTTCAAACCCTGTGGATGGAGGATGCAGTGGACAGTGGGAGGAAGCATCCTGAAGCTCTCTTTGCAGACCACCCTGTGTGATTCTCCACTCGCCCACCAGAAAAGACAAACCGCAGGTCTCAGTTGCAGCAGCTCATCCACGTCTGATCTTGCTCGGGCAGATTCAGCAACACTGCCAGAGACTTCCTGTAATCTATTACAGTTGTTAAAGAAACGGTCCAGGAACAGGTCACTCAGGTTAATCCTGTGTGAACAACTGTAAATATTGTTTTTCCTTCTTTAAATACTGTTGGTGTATTTAAAATATTCTTGTCTGTGAAGGTTCTCAGTCATCCAGGTCATCGTAGTCTAAGGAGCTTGCAAAGAAAAGCGTCTGGACTTCTTTGAGTTGCTTGAAGACGTTTCACCTCTCATCCGAGAAGCTTCTTCAGTTCTAAGGGTCAAACCCTGGCTGATTGGGACCCACACCCGCTTTCACACCTTGGCTCATGTGATTAAGTAGAGGATCATCAGGGGGTCCTTTGTCCCTCTTTGGGGGGAAACTCCCACTGGGTTTAAATCTGGAGCTCCCCACCATTTGACCCTTAGAACCTACTTAGAATCTAAACCCTTAGAATCTACCAAGGGAAGAGTGGTTGTTACCCAGCATCACAGAGTGTGTTCCACTCTCCAAGTAAGAGGCAAAGCATTTTAGAGCAGAACCTTGAATGCCGACATCTTTAAACGGTTTAATAGGATTGTGTGGTCAACAGTGTCAAATACTGCACTCAGGTCTAGAAGAATTAAACTGTAGATTTTTCAGAGTCAGCAGCTAAAAGCACATAATTGAACACCTTCAGTAGAACAGAGTCTGTACTGTGGGAGGCTCTGAAAACAGACTATTTATCCAGAATATTATGTGTGTGTAAGAATGAGAATAATTGGTGGAGGACAACTTTCTCAGGAAATTTAGACAAAAACGGCAGCTTAGAGATTGGTCTAAAGTTGCTAAGTACTGACTGGTCCGAAGCAGTGTTTGTTAGAAGCGGCTGGAGAACACACATGAGCCTGCACAAGGATAGTTGCAGATATACTGGTGGTCCTGTGCTGGTCCGTGTGGGGACTACCTCTGGTAAACCTGATCTGGGCCTCAAAAGTGCCAATATTCATTGGGGTATCTGGGCCATGTGTAAGTTTTGTGCAGGTACGGGCCAGTGGCAGACACACTGCTGGACCTGTGCTGGCCAAGGGGTCCGTTCTTCGTACCTCGCTTACTACATCCAAGATCAAATGACACATCCAAGATCAAATCATCGCGCCAACTTTGAGCTCGCTAATCCGGTTCTCCGAACACACCTGTTGTTGACGATTAGTATAGCTGGATGAAGTAATCTGAGATCACTGGGTGGCTTAAAAGGGGCTACGCATCGATAGTAGAAACATTGATCGGCAACCCTATGATTGGTCGGCGAAGATGTCGAAGGAGCGCGCTCAGTATTTTACGGCAGCAGAGAAAGAACTCTTGATTGAGGGATTTCAGGAGTTTCAGAGTTTAATTAAAACGCAAGGGAACACTGCAAAGGCTGCAAAAGCAAGGAGAGAGGGCTGGCAGAAAGTTGCTGACAAATTAAACTCGTAAGTAATTTAGTATATTATATTACATTATATCATATTATATTATATTATATCATATTATATTATATTACATTATATTATATTATATTATATTATATTATATCATATCATATTATATTACATTATATCATATTATATTATATTATATTATATTATATTATATCATATTATATTACATTATATCATATTATATTATATTACATTATATCATATTATATTATATTATATCATATTATATTATATTATATTATATTATATCATATTATATTACATTATATCATATTATATTATATTACATTATATTATATTATATTATATTATATTATATTATATTATATTATATTATATCATATTATATTACATTATATCATATTATATTATATTACATTATATCATATTATATTATATTATATCATATTATATTATATTATATTATATTATATTATATTATATTATATCATATTATATTACATTATATCATATTATATTATATTACATTATATCATATTATATTATATTATATCATATTATATTATATTATATTATATTATATTATATTATATTATATCATATTATATTACATTATATCATATTATATTATATTACATTATATTATATTATATTATATTATATTATATCATATCATATTATATTACATTATATCATATTATATTATATTATATTATATTATATTATATTATATTATATTATATTATATTATATTATATTATATCATATTATATTACATTATATCCTCTTTCACATTAGAGCCACAACAGGACCCACTAGAACATGGGAACAAGTAAAAGTGAAATATAAGAATATTCTACAGAATGGTAATATTTATCACTTATATTGCTTTTAGTCTCTTGAAAAGAGACCCTGAAATAATCTGTTTGTTTGTTTGTTTATAACAGCAACCAAGAAAAGGGCAGAGCAAATAAAGACAGGTGGTGGTCCTGCATCCCCTCGTCACACCCCAGCAGAGGAGCTGGCCCTAGGGTTGAATGCCACCAGACCCATTGTTCAGGGCATCCCTGGGGGCAGCTCTTCCTTAGACCAGCAGCCGGGGTGCAGTAGCAGCACCTTCATAACTGGTAAATGAGCTCATAATTCTATTTGTACAATGTAAAATATTTGGTTGTTGCCTTAATTAAAATGCTTTCTGTACTGTGACATTTATTGACATTGTGGGTTTTTTTGTGTGTAGTTTTACATAACACTCCATCACTTTTACCTGTTCCCATGCAAGGGGTGACTGAAGCATGCACAGTAAGTTGATATATATATATATATACATATATATATATGTATACATATACATATATATATATATATCCTGTCTATCCCGCAATATCCGCTGAATTCTGAAAACTCTCCTTATCAATCTTGCACCTTCCGCAATGGACAGGACATGGCTGCGACAGACTTCCCAAATCCACCTTCGCTTTTATAGCCGTGGTCTCTCATCTTGATTACACGAAGTAATTTACTATTACTACTCTAAAATATGAATTACATCTGAAATAATCAAATACATGTAATAGAATGATTAATAGTACATTTCCCTTTTTTTCGGAAATGACCTGTATGTATCTGTATGAAATCAATAAAAGAATCAATTACTGCATTATCTTTAGTTACATTGACAATATTTATTTATGGTAAAACAGTGGAGAAATATCGCTGTTGCTTTCGTATAAATGAAGCGGACATACCTGAGTGGCCGCGATCTAATCCTGTTTACATAAAGTAAGCCTGCTCCCGAGCAGGTTTACGCTTACGGATCTGTTGGTATGACAGCAAGTCCCGGATGAGCTTCGGAGAACTGAACGATCCAAGATCACGCGAAATCGTCAACAATCAAATCCGGCTAACTTACTTAGCGAGGTACGAAGAACAGGCCCCTGATCTCAGCCTAATGTGTACCGTAATCAAGCCATGTAATAACATTATGTGGTGGAACATAATAGTGCAAAAGTAAGATGACGAAAACCCAACCACACTTTCTCTAAACTGAGTGCTTCCTAACTACATTCATACACATTCACACTGTTGACATGCAGACTGAAGGAGCCTTGGAATGGCTGGCAGAGAACCCGGTCCATGAGATCCAGCAGAGCTTCAACAGCATTCTGAGGGAGACCGGGGACACTGAGTTTGAATGGACCGTGTTCAGCACCTCCATTGCTGAAGCTGCTTTGCTGAGACCCAGCCACAAGGTCATTGATGCCTGTCGTTTTGGTAACCCCCAAATCAAATGGTGGACACTGGAGTACTCCTCCAGCTTGGCTTATAGGCACCGACAGGCCAAGTGGTACATGGTTCAGGCAGTGGCTGAAGGTGTGGGGGGAGTTTGAAGAGGCCATGGAAAAAAACTTTAACACTGCCTCTGAGATAGAGGTAC
This sequence comes from Oreochromis niloticus, assembly GCF_001858045.2. Lineage (NCBI taxonomy): Eukaryota > Metazoa > Chordata > Actinopteri > Cichliformes > Cichlidae > Oreochromis > Oreochromis niloticus. The sequence continues at coordinate 474,053 of NW_020328614.1, forward strand.
GCAACCTTTCTGATGATGAGTGCCATCTAAAATTTCCTCAGAAGTCAATGTGCCATATGATTACATTAGCAATAAATTTAATAATGCTCTATATTAACAGTTACACACTGTATAGCACAACTTTATACAATTATATTTGTTCGCAGATGTTTGCAGCTATCAGCAAATAGTTATCAGCTACTTTGAAACAAAAGAAAGACACTTTATCCATAACAAGAACTCCACAACAGCAAATGAACTGTACAACAGAAAATGCAAATGCTATTTATGGTCTCCTCAAAATAGTGATAAAAAAATTAACTGGGCCAATTGTTAATACAGGGATACACATGTTAATTCAATGTCTCGTCTCCCACTCAGAGACACAGGTCTCTGAGTGTCCAGCATTCAGACGGCTACCTGAGGACACTCATGTGAGAGAAAATCTGCTCACACAGAACCAAATACTGTCAATAAGGCCTGTGCAATGTTCTGAAGACAGTTTTACATCAGATAAAAACTTTGATTGAAAGATTCAGATAATTATTCAATAACAGCCAGACATTTTAAATGAGAATAAGAAAGACAAGTATTTCTTTGTGCTCCCTTTTCCCTGTTAATGCCCTACCTGGCCCCTGGCAAAACTTTGTGTGGCAGGATGGATATTAAATCATCCCACTTTTAGTCAGGCGCATTAGGGGGCGCTAGTAGAAATAGTGGCCATCTGAGCATCCCCGGATCACGTACCTCTTATCTCCTTTTGGTCACCTGAATTCCCCTGGTGTTGCAGAGATCACCCGCGGCTTACCTTCCTGAAGCCTCCATCGTGGCTGGTATGTGTTTATTCGGTGCAGTGTGTACATTATTTCACTCAGTGCTAAGCCAATGTAGTTTATAGGTCGTAGCTGTAAAAGCCTCCTATGAGCCACTCTGTTAATGACTCGCGTGATGCCATTGATTTGGTACGTAACTCAGCTTTGTTATGATTTCTGCCCTTTATTGTTCTTTTATACACTCATTATGTATTGCAGGAAGTGTGGGCCTTAGTAGGCGGCCAGTAGCTTTACAGCAGGGTCGCTATGGATTTTCTTTTTATGGCATTTTACCATCTGTTTCCGTTTACGAGGGCTCTTTTTCCCTGCTGATGCCAGCCTCTGAAGAGTGGACGTCGGCGTGGACAGCGGCTACATACATGCCGGCTCTTTGGTTCGTCCTGAGTTTCTAAAGTCTCTTTATCCTCTCTAGGATACATGAGGGTGCTTGGGAGTTTGCCCAACTAGTCTACATGTACTTTGTGGACTTGGAGAAGGCACTCGACCGGTTCCTGTGGGAGGCTCTTCAGGTGTATGGGGTGTGTGGCCCATCTTGTAAGTTGATTGTGTTCAGCCGTTTTCCCCAGGTGTTTCCTCTCTGCCCTGAATCTGTCACAACAGCCAAAAGCTGGTAGGAAAACAAGATAAGTAAAGCACTTAGCAACGAAAACACGGAGCATGTGAGCCGATTACCAACTTGGTGTAATTGACAAACTGTCAGTGAAGGAGCGTCAACGTGGAGCTTAAATCTCTCAGCCTGATTGTGCTGAATGAGCTCCAGGTATGTGAAGCTGCTGGAGATGTGGCAGCTCCGCCCAGGGGTGGAAACCAGTGAAACTCACAAACCAGGCAGAAACTTCCAGCCACTCACCCAGATCATGACAGAATCCCTTTTGGTGTCCGTGTCTCCCAATGTTCTACGTCATCTTCTCCATCATGGCTGGCCGTGTGCTCCGTTTGTTAGTTTAGTTTGCTGAATTCCCAAGTTTAGCTTTGTATCTTTGGGACTCCATCAATAAAGGTGTGTTTGTGAGTTACAGGCAGACTGTAACATTTGAGTTACTTCACACTGTCATATGACATTTACTATCAACCTTATATTCTGTCATTCATACACTTTACAGGAATAGTTAGTAGAGTAAGTTTGAAGGGAATACTTCTTTTCTCTCTAATGTTTTGGCCCTGTGAGAGACAGATAAGAAGCTTCATATACTGAGGTTGAGCTTAGCATAAAAACTAAAACAGAGGACTTGGCTCTCTCCAAAGTTAAAGAGCAGCTGTAGCTACGGGCCTCTTTTATCTGATGGTTATTTGTCCGTAACTGACATCTTCAGTTTTCACTGGTGATTACAGCTGACTCAGTCTCTGCAGAATAAATCATATCTAAATTACCACAGATACAACTACAGTAATACAGCCTAATAATATTATGAAGCATTATGGAGGGCTTTCTTATAAAGTAGCAAATTATTTCTTCAGACTAAATGATGATCCTCTAAATTTGTTATTAGCCGGTTTAGGTTAATTGGTGATTTTAAATTGTCCATAGTTGTGAATTTGAGACTAGTTCTGTCTCTCTGTGTTGCCTCTAGGACAGGTTGGTGACCTGTCCAAACTGTACCCCACCTCTTGTCCCTCTGGAGAAGAGGGATGATCTATCAATTGAAATTGTTTGTTGCGTTCTTTCGGAGTACAGTGAGTCATTAAGCTGCTTGAATGTCAATAAAAATTAGAAAAATTGTGGTGTTCTGCAACCTTTGACAAGTAGTTATTATATAAACATAATTACATCATAGATGTGGCCACATGTGTGTGTGGACCACATCTACATCACATCAGGAGAACACAGCATGAACTGTTCCCACAGTATTGACCATCCTGCTGATCTTTGACCTTGTGACAGATACTCACCATCACACCTCAGCTTCATTATTATGAATTATTGAAATTGCTGTTTGTTTTAATCTTGTACAGCACTTATTTTATTTGAAGGTGCAAAGTAAAAATAATAGCAGGAAGAAACCTCCAGCAGCACCAGGCTCAGGGAGGGAGGGCCATGTGAGAGCAGTTTGGGCGAGGGGATGAAGACGGGACAGAGACACGCTGTGGAAGAGAGATTAATAATAATAACTAAAACTTAAATGCAGAGAGGTGTATAAACACATAGTGAGTTTGTGTTTCACATAGTGAATGGGTTAAATGCAGAGAGGAATTCCCCCACGGGGATCAATAAAGTATACATTATTATTACATTATCATTATTATTATTAAGAAGATACATTCAGCGCATCATGGGTTGCATTGAGTGTGCATCGAATGCAGCACCCCAACCCCCCATACCCAGTCAGAAAAAGGTGTGAATAGATTGCAAATAGCAGGAAACAGTCAGACGTGTACAGGAAACACTGAGTGTTGTTCTAGGTGAGTAGGTGAGAGTGCAGATGGCAGAACACATGAATTTACTGAACTATATAATATAATCCACCCACTGTTATCATCTTCAATGACCTGTACCAACATAGAGCAGAGCAGCTACCTGAACGCTACTCCAACAGAGGTCGATTATCTTGTTAATAATTTTACCTCCTATCGAAACTCGACCTAACTGGACCTCAGTTTCTCCAATCTGTTTGATCTTGGCAAGAAGAACACTCGGAGGTCCAAAAGTAGGTTCTGTCGCGACGAGTGGAGAAAAATAAAGGAGGATCCAATTGCAGGCACTCGTGGATGTGCGAAGGAGGGTTATTGCAAATAAAGCACACACTGCAAAATGGCAGAACCAAACAAAAACTAAACTAAACTGCGACAAAACTAAAACTACAAAACAGCAAACCAGAACATGAAGGCAAAGGTACAAGAAAGTGACAGCAGGGAGAACACACAGATGAAGCACAGTGGGTACACAGACGGACCAGCAACTACAACAACAGAAGACACGACTTAAATACACTCAGAGAAACACAGGGAGATTATAGACAGGTGGGGGACACAGCTGGAAGTGATTAACGAGACGAGACAAGGGAGGTAAAACTGAATATGCTCACATGAGACGCAGAAACAGGAAACAAGAAATTACTACACAAAGACGCACACTAGACAGAAAACCTGAGAACAAAACCCTGAACCACAATCGCTGAACAATAGATAAATAAATAATAAACAAAGCACCAGAGAAACAAAACGATCATTCAAAAATAAACCAAAACATAACTCGAAATGCTGGGTCGAACCCACGCAGAACCTTAGGTTTAATTCCTTTATTTCTATCACAAGGCAAAGCAAAGTGCACACTTTGGAGACCAACACACTACATCCCATGCAGTCTATCATAAAGCTGATGTAAAAACATCCTAATGCAACGGTTACATTTATAATCTATTGCCCCCTCCCATTAAGGTTGATCTTTTGTACAAAGGAGAAGTACTGACAAAACATCTATGATAATTATAGTTACTTTGTCTACCCATCACCTACAGTAACTTTTACCACCTTTTATCGAAGAGGTGGTTTGTTCCTTATAGATATATATATATATATATATATATATATATATATATATATATATATATATATATAAAAAAGTATGGTTATATGTTTTCCTTCTACCAGCCTTCAGGGGCGGCTCCTATATTACGAAAAGCTTTTATATGCCATATTTGGCTTTAATACTCTTACACAACTCTGCTCATAAGATGAGCATGTTAAGGCATTTAAGTTTACTTCCTGTCATTCAGTATGCAAGCTCCACTCCTTTCTTCCTGTTATACTATTTACAATCACCCTATGCCCTACATTCTCTACACTAGTGAATAACATATGTAGGCTTATGACCCTCAAAGTACTTGGTATAATAACTCGTAAGTTGGAGAGGAAATGGCATGTCACAAGTTTAAAAGATCATCATTTAGCCTGGAGAAATAGTTTGAAAGCCCTCTGTGAAACCAGAACATCTTACTATTCGTCACTTATTGAAGAAAATAAGAACAACCCCAGGTTTCTCTTCAGCACTGTAGCCAGGCTGACAAAAGTTGAAGAGTTGAACGCGCGCAGGCAGAAATGTTGAGAGCATAAGCAACACGTTGCGAGCAAGCGCAAATGCAAAAACTGAGCAAGAGGGGCTGCTGTTGTGTGTGTGTGTGTGTGTGTATAATAGCAAACACTGAAATACATTTTTTGCACGCAGCAATGAATTTTGTTCACTCAAATTTAGCTTTTCTTCACGTGCGCTCAAATTTTTTTTCCGTGCGCTCAGAATAGTGGCACAAAAATAACAGCATATGATATGAAACGTCAAAGTGTCACTTCAGTAATGCTGCTGGGAGAAAGACGTGTGGAACACTAAACTCTAATTTCAGGGGTTTATTTTTAGTTTATAGAAGTTTACAGAACATCTGGTATGACGATGAGTTTTACTTCTCACTGTCCGTGTTATGTGTATCTATTTATCATGTATGCTACTTTGCTCTGTGGACTGTAAAATGTTTCATTGTGTTCATAAAATAAACCAGAATTTCAATGTCCGAATCTTTTACTGTTTTTCTGCTTTTGTTCACTCCAAGTTTGACAAAACCCACAGCTCACAAACAACGTGGAGCAATCTCAGTGTATTTAGCTGCTTTTTCCCTAAACACAATCAGCTGACTGAGAGGTGTAAACTGATTGTTGACCAAATTAAGAGACACCTCAGAATCAAAAAGTCCTTAGTCATCTAAATCTGCCATTTATCATCTTGTAAAATGTTCCCTCTGCTTCTCTTGCACATCTCCCCTGACACTCTCTTCTTCACCTGTCCTGTGCAGCTGGTCCAACCCCTGCATGCCTCCTTAAACTGGTGTGTTTAAATCTCTTTACCTCTGTTGTGAACTTCACACAAAGTTTGTGGTAACAAAATCAAACTGATGAATATCTCCTTTGAAAAACACGCACTCACGAGACAAAATAAAAACAGACTGCTCAAAGTAAAAGCAGAGCCCTCACAGCTGGTAGTACAAAAACACAGTGACAACGTGTTTATCAGGTACCCTCACTCCAAAAGCATAAATATTAAAAAAAAAAAGAATCTCCAAGAATCTCATCCTATAAAAATGGCATTGAGGGGGGCATAAAATGACTTTTGAGAGTGGATAAAAACTATTGAACAGCAGCAATGTTGAGCCT
>NW_020328615.1:0-13926 GCF_001858045.2 Oreochromis niloticus
TCAATTTATTTATATAGCGCCAAATCACAACAAAAGTCGCCTCAAGGCGCTTTATATTGTACAGTAGATAGCACAATAATAAATACAGAGAAAACCCAACAATCATATGACCCCTATGAGCAAGCACTTTGGCGACAGTGGGAAGGAAAAACTCCCTTTTAACAGGAAGAAACCTCCGGCAGAACCAGGCTCAGGGAGGGGCGGCCATCTGCTGCGACCGGTTGGGGTGAAAGAAGGAAAACAGGATGAAAGACATGCTGTGGAAGAGAGACAGAGATTAATAACAGATATGATTCGATGCAGAGAGGTCTATTAGCACATAGTGAGTGAGAAAGGTGACTGGAAGGAAAAACTCAATGCATCATGGAATCCCCGGCAGCCTACGTCTATTGCAGCATAACTAAGGGAGGATTCAGGGTCACCTGGTCCAGCCCTAACTATATGCTTTAGCAAAAAGGAAAGTTTTAAGCCTAATCTTGAAAGTAGAGATAGTGTCTGTCTCCCGATCCAAACTGGAAGTTGGTTCCACAGAAGAGGGCCTGAAAACTGAAGGCTCTGCCTCCCATTCTACTTTTAAATACTCTAGGAACAACAGTAGGCCTGCAGTGCAAGAGCGAAGTGCTCTAATAGGGTGATATGGTACTACAAGGTCATTAAGATAAGATGGGCCTGATTATTTAAGACCTTGTATGTGAGGAGCAGGATTTTGAATCAATTCTGGATTTAACAGGAAGCCAATGAAGGGAAGCCAAAACAGAGAAATATGCTCTCTCTTTCTAGTCCCTGTCAGTACTCTTGCTGCAGCATTTTGGATTAGCTGAAGGCTTCTCAGCGAGTTTTTAGGACTTCCTGATAATAGTGATTACAGTAGTCCAGCCTGGAAGTAATAAATGCATGAACTAGTTTTTCAGCATCACTCTGAGACAGGATATTCTAATTTTAGAGATGTTGCGCAAATGGAAGAAAGCAGTCTTACATATTTGTTTAATATGTGCATTGAAGGACATGTCCTGGTCAAAAATGACTCCAAGGTTTCTCACAGTGTTACTGGAGGCCAAGGTAATGCCATCAGAGTAAGATCTGCTTAGATACCATATTTCTAAGATTTTCAGGCCGAGTACAATAACCTCAGTTTTATTGAATTAAGAAGCAGAAAGTTAGCGCCATCCAGGTCTTTATGTCTTTAAGACATTCCTGCAGTTTAACTAATTGGTGTGTGTTACCTGGCTTCATGGATAGATAGAGCTGCGTGTCATCTGCATAGCAGTGAAAATTATGCTATGTCTTCTAATGATGTTGCCTAGGGGAAGCATGTATAATGTAAATAGAATTGGTCCTAGCACTGAACCCTGTGGAACACCATAATTGACCTTAGTGTCTGAAGAGGACTCTCCATTTACATGTACAAACTGGAGTCTATTAGATAGATATGATACAAACCACTGCAGTGCAGTACCTGTAATACCTACAGCATGTTCTAATCGCTCTAATAGGATATTATGGTCAACAGTATCGAACGCAGCACTGAGGTCTAGCAGGACAAGCACAGAGATGAGTCCACTGTCAGAGGCCATAAGAAGATCATTTGTAACCTTCACTAAAGCTGTTTCTGTGCTGTGATGAGCTCTGAAACCTGACTGAAACTCTTCAAATAAGCCATTCCTCTGCAGATGATCTGTTAGCTGTTTGACAACTACTCTTTCAAGGATTTTTGATATGAAAGGAAGGTTGGAGATTGGCCTATAATTAGCTAAGACAGCTGGGTCTACAGATGGCTTTTTAAGTAAGGTTTAACTACAGCCAGCTTGAAGGCCTGTGGTACATAGCCGATTATTAGAGATAGGTTGATCATATTTAAGATCGAAGAATTAATTAATGGCAGGACTTCTTTGAGCAGTTTTGTAGGAATGGGGTCTAAAAGACACGTTGATGGTTTGGAGGAATTAATTATTGAAGTTAACTCAGAAAGATCAATTGGAGAAAAAGAGTCTAACTTAACATCGATGGTACTAAGAGTAGCTGTAGATAATATTACATCTGTGGGATGATTATTGGTAATTTTTTCTCTAATGATAAAAATTTTATTTGTGAAGAAGTTCATGAAGTCATTACTAGTTAACGTTAAAGGGATGGTTGGCTCAGTAGAGCTCTGACTTTTTGTCAGCCTGGCTACAGTGCTGAAGAGAAACCTGGGGTTGTTCTTATTTTCTTCAATCAGTGACGAATAGTAAGATGTTCTGGCTTTGCGGAGGGCTTTCTTATAAAGCCAGCAAACTATTTCTCCAGGCTAAATGATGATCCTCTAAATTTGTGACACGCCATTTCCTCTCAGCTTAGAGTTATCTGCTTTAGGCTACGTGTTTGAGAATTATACCACGGAGTCAGGGACTTTGGATTTGAGGCCTTAGTTTTCACAGGAGCTACAGTATCCAGAGTCGTACGTAGTGAGGAGGTAAAATTATAACAAGATAATCGACCTCTGTTGGGTAGCGTTCAGATAGCTGCTCTGCTCTATGTTGGTACAGGGCATTGAAGATGATAACAGTGGGTGGATTATATCTTAAACTTAGTTACAGCACTTTCAGAAAGACATCTACTTTGATAAGTCTACTCTCCACTGCTGTGTAATCAATTATTGTAAATGTAAATGTTATCAGGAATGATCAGACAGCAGAGGGTTTTCAGGAACATGTTAATATTCAGTTTCTATGCCATACGTTAAAACAAGATCTAGAGTGTGATTAAAGTGGTGGGTGGGTTCTTTTACATTTTGAGAGAAGCCAATTGAGTCTAGTAACAGATTAAATGCGATGTTGAGGCTGTCATTTTTAGCATCTACATGGATGTTAAAATCACCCACAATAATTATTTTTCTGAGCTGAGCATAAATCAGATAAAAAGTCTGAGAATCAGAGAGAAACTCTGTGTAAGGCCAGGTGGACGATAGATGATAACAAGTAAGACTGGTTTCTGAGTTTTACAGCTGGGGTGGACGAGGCTAAGCATCAGGCTTTCAAATGAATTAAAGTCTGTCTTGGTCTTTCGTTAATTATAGGCTGGTGTGAAAAATTGCTGCCACACCGCCCCCTCGGCCTGTGCTTCGGGATTTCTGGTAGTTAGATGACTCGGGGGTGTTGATTCATTTAAACTAACATACTCATCCTGCTGCAACCAGGTTTCTGTAGGCAGAGTAAATCGATTTGTTGATCAATTATTAAGTCATGTACTAACAGAGACTTGGAGGAGAGAGACCTAATATTTAATAATCCACATTTCACTGTTTTACTCTTTGGTTCAGATGTGGATACTGTATTGTTCTTTCTTGTGATTTTTTATGTTTAAGTTGTTTATTGCTGGTTTTTAGTTTGTTTTTTGTCTTTTTGGGAGCTGACACAGTCTCAATGGAGATGGGTTTTTGGGGGGGTAGCAGGAGGAGAGAAGCTGCAGAGAGCGTGTAAGACTGCACTCTGCTTCCTGGTCCAACTCTGGATAGTCATATTTTGGGGGTTTAATGAATTTGTCCATATTTCTAGAAATGAAGCTGCTCCATCCAAAGTGGGATGGATGCCGTCTCTCCTAACAAGACCAGGTTTCCTCCAGAAGGTTTGCCAATTATCTATGAAGCCCACATCGTTTCTGGGACACCACTCAGACAGCCAGCAATTTAAGGAGAACATGCGGCTAACATGTCACTCCTGGTCTGATTGGGGAGGGGACCAGAGAAAACTACAGAGTCCGACATTGTTTTTGCAAAGTTACACACCGATTCAATATTGATTTTAGTGACCTCCGATTGGCGTAACCGGGTGTCATTACTGCCGACGTGAATTATGATCTTACTGTATTTACGTTTACCCTTAGCCAGCAGTTTTAAATTTCCTTCAATGTCGCCTGCTCTGGCCCTGGAAGACAATTGGACTATGGTTGCCGGTGTCTCTAGCTTCACATGTCTGAGAACAGAATCACCAATTACCAGAGTTTGACCCCCGGCGGGTGTGTCACCGAGTGGGGAAAAACGGTTAGACACATGAACAGGTTGGTGGTGTACTGGGGCTTCAGTTTAAGACTATGCTTCCTCCTCACCGTCACCCAGCCGCCTCTTTCCCAGCTGCTTGGGGTCTGCCGGGGAACAGCTAGCGGGGCCTACGCTATCTTCGGCTGCACCAGCTACAGGGGCCTGGCTAGCTACGGGTGAATGAAGGTGCGAAGCCGAGTCTCCAATTCAGTAATCCTGGCCTCCAGAGCTGCAAATATGCTACATTTATTACAGGTATCATTACTGCTAAAGGAGGCCGAGGAGTAACTAAACATCTGACACAATGAGCAGGAAAGTGCAGGAGGGACAGGTGAAGTAGCCATGGTGCTAACGAGTCGGCTACGAGCTAAGCTAAGCTAGCGAAACAGTAAAGAGACAGTGAGTGAATACTTTGGCTATAAATTAGGTAGTGAGTACACAGAAAGGGTGATTCAGATGAAGCACGTTAAGATTATACTATGAAAAAGGGATGTATCAAAAGATTTAAATTAAATTGCTAAGCAGAAAAGCTACTCAGAAACACCACTGTGTTTGAGCAGGAACAGGAAGTGTATACCACAGAGCGAGCGAACACCAAGTGACAGCGCCACCAAGAGTCAGGAGTGCAGTCGGAATTTATAACACAAAGGATTAAAGTTTGCATTATATAACTTAGAGAGATCTTTAGTAATATTTACTCCAAGATACTTCATCCACTCCGACTCCCAGTTCAAATTGACCTTAGACTTAATTTCCTGATTTGGCTTATAATTAAAAGTTAATATCTGAGTCTTCAGTATATTTAATTTATAACCTGATAGTGAGCCAAAGGTCTCCAGAAGTGATAGCAGCTTGGGGAAAGTAATGTTCGGATTTGTCAAGTAAATCAAAATATCATCAGCAAACAAGGATATCTTATGCTCTCGACCCATGATCTTGACACCAGTAATATTATTTCTTTGTATAACACTTTGACTCAGGGCCTCTATAAAAAGAGCAAAGAGTGAGGGACTTAAGGGACAACCCTGACGTGTCCCTCTCTGTAAATTAAAAACATTAGAGAGTGCCCCGTTAACTTTAATTCTTGCCCTTGGTGATTTATATAGTGCTTGAATAATCCTGATAAACGATTGATGAAATCCAAACTTGCCCATGACTTTATATAAAAATTCCCAATTAACCCGATCGAAAGCCTTTTCAGCATCTAAGCTCATAAGAACCATCGGAATTTTATTTTTTCCAACATAATCAATAACATGTAATGTTCGGCGAACATTATCCTGCGTTTGTCTCTGCTTAATAAAACCAGTCTGATCCAAGCTAATTATCTGAGCAAGAATATTTTCAATTCTTTTGGCAAGGATATATGTGAATATCTTATAGTCCTGGTTAAGAACACTAATAGGGCGGTAATTTCCACAATCAAGCCTGTCCTTTCCTTCTTTAGCTATTAAGGAAATAGAAGCCTCATTCCAAGATGGGGGAATTACTCCCGTCTTTAAAATATAATTGAATGATGTTCTCATCAAGGGAATCAATAACTCTTTCATTTCCTTATACCAATCTGATGGGAATCCATCCGGGCCTGGGGATTTATTAGGTTTTAATTTTGAAATGGCTTTTTAATTTCAATTTCAGATATGTCCTTAATTAAGGTTATATTCTGGTTTTCATTCAGCTTTGGTAAGCAAAGTGAATCCAAGAAAGATATCATTCCTGTAACATCCACTCTAGGTTGTGTGTATAGTTCTTTATAAAATTTTAGAAAAGCTAACTGAATGTCTTCCAATTTATACACAATGTTATTTGTTTGAGGGTCCTTTATTTTATATATTGTATTTTCTGATTGTTGTTTTTTAATTTATAGGCCAGTAATTTTGCGGATTTACCTCCTACCTCATAATATCTTTGTTGTAAAAAAGCCATGTTTTTTTGTATTTCACTTGAGAAGATTTCATCAATTTCATTTTTCTTCTTTTGTATTTCTAATTTCAGATTTATATCTGCTCTTATTTTATGGGCATCTTCAAGATATTGTAGTTGTGTCTGGAGTTTTCTTATATGCTCATTTCTCTTCTTTTTTAAATTAGTACTGTAGCCTATAAGTTTTCCTCGTATAACCGCTTTTAGGGCATCCCATAAAATACTCGGAGAGACTTCTTCATTGTCATTTTCCGCTACATAATCTATTATATCTTGGCTAATTTGCTCTTTCAACGGACATAGAGTACTTGTATTTAATTTCCAAGATGTAGCTCTTCTTTCATGTCCAAGCACTACTTCCAGATACAGTGGGGCATGATCCGATAAATCCATCACTCCTATCCTGCAATTGACCACACTGTTAAAGTCTTTTTGAAACATAAAGAAATAATCCAATCTAGAATAAAATGAATGTGGGTGAGAAAAAAAGGTATAGTCCTTCTTGATGGGGTTTAATTCTCTCCATACATCTATAAGCCCTAAATCCTTTAAAATTAATTTAATATTTTTGGTTATTTTATTTAATCCCGGGGCATGTGGGTTTGATGAGTCCAAAGACGGATTAAGTCGAACATTCCAATCCCCTCCCAAAATTAGAGTACCTTGTGCTTCTACCACTATCATTTCAAAAACCTGTTTAAAAAATTTTAACTCAGATCCTGGGGGAGCATATACATTTATAAGAGTAGTCAGTGTACCCTCTAGATACCCCTTAACTAACACAAACCTCCCCTCCTTATCACCGATTTCTTGAACGCATTCAAAATTTAACCTTCTCGAAATTAAAATTACACACCTCTTTTTGAACTCTGAAGGCAGGAAGAAGAATACTGGTTAAATTTCCATTTCTTTAGTTTTTCATGCTCAAACTTCGATAGGTGAGATTCCTGTAGAAAAGCAACTTCTATTCCTTCTCTTTTTATTTTTGACATAATTTTACTTCTTTTAATATGACTCCCCAAGCCATTTACATTAAATGACACTATTTTAGTTACCTTACAAGGCATTATTGTACGACCTTATATGATTTTTATCTCTGCACATAGCCAAAAATCGAAAAGTACACCCCGATGAAAGAAAAAAAAAAAACACACAACACATTATCGAAAAAAATATTATACAACAAAACATACAATCATGTTGACTTCCAAAAACATAAACACTATATTAGCTGTAATTGGTGAGGGAAAAGCTCTTCTGTCCACTTGTGGAAGAGTGCCCTCTTCGGCACACAGGCCGGAAGCCCAGTGGTCTGCAGGGTCCAGCTTACTATGCATATAAATGACCCGGCCTTAATGTACTTTCATATGCCCTCTTTATAGAGTTATCTAATTATATAACAAAAACATCTTTATCAAAGTAATGTTCGTATTCTCAGTTCATCTTAAGTCTCAATACTCTTGAGTTTACCTCTAGTATGATGCTCCGTCACATACATGTTGGTTATCCACTGTCATCTTGGTGCCTAAATACCTGGAGGCGCTCCTTGAAACCCTGCTTTAGGATCGTGTTTCCGCGTTTCTTCTTCGTACTTGTTTGCCAAGTCTGCTGTTTTATTTGATCCAAAAGTGTGTCCCTGTCTTTCACAACGTCTACCGATAATCCTCTCTTCACCATGTCGATAGTCGCTTCATGCGCCGTGTTGTACGTCGCAGTACCTTCTCTGTAGTACACTCTTAGCTTGGCCGGGAAAGGCGTCTGGAAGCGAATGTTATTCTCTTTAAGCACCTTCTTCGCTGCCGCATATTCTTTTCTTCTTCGTTGTATCTCCGGGGCATAATCATTGTCCACATATATCCTAGAATCCTTAAAGTCAAAACCCCTAGCCTGCCAGGCCTTCTTGATAATGTCTTCTTTGATACGATAGCTTGCGAGTTTAACAACAATTGAGCGTGGAGGGGCTCCTTCCGGGGTTTCTTAGCACCGGCTCGGTGTGCTCTTTCGATTCCCAACGTGGTGGGAGGAGAGAGACACATTGTCTTTTCAAACAAAACCTCTACAAAGTTGGCAAAGGATGGGAATCTATCCTCTTCCCCTTCCTTCACGCCGTATATTCTAAGATTCTTGCGACGTGACCGTCCCTCTAAATCCAGAAGTTTTGTTTCGCATCGCAGCTGAAGATTTGCCATTTCAATTAACAGCTCCTCCGAAGCCTGAATTCGAGTCTCCACTACATCTAAGCGTCCCTCTGCTTCATCGAGTCTTTTACCAATGCCGTCGACATTCTCCCTTATGGCATTAAACTGATCGTTGGTGTCTTTTCTGAAAGCACGCAATTCTTTTAGTATCATGTCCATCGTAGCTGGGTGATCTTTCGCAGTAGCGTTAGTATCAGATTGCTGGTCTTCTTCCATATTACTGCTGCTAGCGACGAAGCATCTTCTTCCACTTCACTCCGTTCTCTTTCATCCTTTTTCTAAAATTTTCTGGGCATTTTTGTTCCAAACATAAAACCCACAGATATAAATCCAAGCTTTTTAAGTTTCGAGTTAGATAAATTGGGGTAAAAGGTAATAAGGTCGGGAGCAGCTATCCTACACAGCCATCACTCGACCCGCCAGACCGGAAGTCTTTGCTCCACTTCTAAACAAAGACAGTGTAAGTTTTTAATCTGAACGTCGCCTGAAATAAAGAGCATCTCTGCCAACGTCTGTTTACATTACAACACTCAGCTTACTGAGAGAAAATGATTCTTCATTTTTCCAAACAGTTCATTCAGTATAACTCCATAAGTTTACTGATCAGACTTCTTCCAAACAATCAGGTTAAAATTACAAGATAAAAATCAATACATCCTCACAGTAACTGCACTTGTAGAGTTACTTTCTGGTGTGGATCTGTTGGTGTTTTTCAGCTGATGCGGATATTGAAAAGACTTTCCACACAGGCCACAGCTGTAAGGTTTAACTCCACTGTGGATGACTTGGTGTGTTTTTAAGCTTCCAGCCTGGGTAAAAGACTTTCCACACAAGTCACAGTTGTACGCTTTAACTCCACTGTGGATGACTTGGTGAGTTTTTAAGCTTCCAGCCAGGGTAAAAGACTTTCCACACAAGTCACAGGTGTAAGCTTTAAATCCACTGTGGATGAGTTGGTGTGTTTTAGGCTTTGAGACTGGGTAAAAGACTTTCCACACAGGTCACAGTTGTACGCTTTAACTCCACTGTGGATGACTTGGTGAGTTTTTAAGTTTCCAGCCTGGGTAAAAGACTTTCCACACAACTCACAGCTGTAAGGTTTAACTCCACTGTGGATGACTTGGTGAGTTTTTAAGTGTCCAGTCTGGGTAAAAGACTTTCCACACAACTCACAGCTGTAAGGTTTAACTCCACTGTGGATGACTTGGTGTATTTTTAAGCTCCCAGTCTGGATAAAAGACTTTCCACACAGGTCACAACTGTACGGTTTAACTCCACTGTGGATGACTTGGTGTGTTTTCAGGCTTTGAGCCAGAGTAAAAGACTTTCCACACAAGTCACAACTGTACGCTTTAACTCCACTGTGGATGACTTGGTGTTTTTTTAGGCTTTGAGCCAGAGTAAAAGACCTTCCACACAAGTCACAACTGTACGCTTTAACTCCACTGTGGATGAGTTGGTGTTTTCAGGCTTTGAGCCAGAGTAAAAGACTTTCCACACAAGTCACAACTGTAAGCTTTAACTCCACTGTGGATGACTTGGTGTGTTTTCAGGCTTTGAGTCAGAGTAAAAGACTTTCCACACAAGTCACAACTGTAAGCTTTAACTCCACTGTGGATGACTTGGTGTGTTTTCAGGCTTTGAGCCAGAGTAAAAGACTTTCCACACAAGTCACAGCTGTAAGGTTTAACTCCACTGTGGATGAGTTGGTGTGTTTTCAGGCTTTTAGCCAGAGTAAAAGACTTTCCACACAAGTCACAGCTGTAAGGTTTAACTCCACTGTGGATGACTTGGTGTGTTTTCAGGCTTTGAGCCAGAGTAAAAGACTTTCCACACAAGTCACAGCTGTACGCTTTAACTCCACTGTGGATGACTTGGTGTTTTTTTAGGCTTTGAGCCAGAGTAAAAGACTTTCCACACAAGTCACAACTGTACGCTTTAACTCCACTGTGGATGAGTTGGTGTGTTTTCAGGCTTTGAGCCAGAGTAAAAGACTTTCCACACAAGTCACAGCTATAAGGTTTAACTCCACTGTGGATGACTTGGTGTTTTTTTAGGCTTTGAGCCAGAGTAAAAGACTTTCCACACAAGTCACAACTGTACGCTTTAACTCCACTGTGCATTACTTGGTGTCTTTTTAAGGTTTCAGCCCGGTTAAAAGAGTTTCCACACAAGTCACAGCTGTACGCTTTAACTCCACTGTGGATGAGTTGGTGTGTTTTTAGGCTGTCAGTCCGGGTAAAACCCTTCCCACACTCGTCACAGGTGTATGTTTTCTCTCCCTTTCTTCTGTGAGGTTTGTCGGCCTCCTGAGAGCGCTGACTTCTCGCTCCATGTTGGTCCTGCAGTGACAGAGATACAAACAGAGGCAGTGAGTGAAATGCAGTCGTGGAACAAACTGAAACTCCCTCCATCAGTGGAATCAAACATGTCAACAAACGCATTGTTGATGTGTTACCACCACGTTCTGGTGATATTATCACATTACAATGATGTGCTACAATGAGAGTTGTAATGAAAATGACATTATTGAAGAAATATTGATCTCAGTAGAAAAACTCTTTTACTTCAGAAAAAAATTTGAATTCAACTGATGATATTGTTGTTTCAATGTGTGTAGAGAAAATATGATCTTTGTATTTTCTTGCAACTTCTGTGGTTTTTGGTTGTGAATGTAGATTCTGTATATATGGAGCAGCCCAGGATAGAAAAGATAAAGCTGCTGTTAATGGGTTTTTAAAAAACCAACCAGCTGTACACACAGTTTCAATAACAGTGTAACTGTGATGTTTTTCTCACCTTTTGTGTTGAAGTCATTGTTTCCTCTGTAGTGGCTGAGCTGAGTCCAAATGGCTGAAATTGTTCCTCTGCTGCACCACCACTCTTCTCCTCCTGTTACTCAGCTGGGACACAAAAAGTATATATGTGTATTTTATCCCTGACAAAAAGAAGCAGATCAAATAAACATGACTAAACTCCTCAGTGACAACAATACCTATGAAGCTTCAAGGTGAAACGACAGAAGCAAATACAAAAACAAAGTCATCAGTTGCCT
Source organism: Oreochromis niloticus (assembly GCF_001858045.2). Taxonomy (NCBI): domain Eukaryota; kingdom Metazoa; phylum Chordata; class Actinopteri; order Cichliformes; family Cichlidae; genus Oreochromis; species Oreochromis niloticus. The sequence goes on from NW_020328615.1 coordinate 11,192, forward strand.
ACAAGAACTTGAAAGTGAAAAATCACTGACCCCCCTGCATTTCACCGCCTTTACCCAGGGGATGCTACACCCTGTATATATGGACTTCCATAGATCCACAAAGACGGAGTCCCAATCAGTTTCAATGGTAGCAGTATAAACTCAGCCACCTACAACATTTCAAGCACCTCATTACCATCTTAGCTCCCCTAGGATGGTAATGAGGTTTTTAAAAAACATTTCGAAACTCACTTTGTTAATGTGGAATTCTAAAATTATTTTACAAATGGAGAATTTATTCTACAATTCATTATCTAAGCATCTAAGAATTCTGTATTTCGATGTGTGTGGCTATTGCGGTTCTCCATATGGTGGTACAAATAGAGGACATAGAGGAAGTGGCACACATCACCAGGGGGTACATGTTGAAGGTGTTAACAACACACAGTGTGGTTAGCTAGGTTAACTCACTAGCAGAATTTAGCTGTGCCTGACTACAATAGAGACTTTCTTCTTTAGATGTTTCTGAAACAAGAAGGTGTAGTAAACAGAGTTTTGTTTCAGAAAAAGGGGTAATGTAATTAAAACGACATACATAAGCACAGAATGTTTTAATCCTACTAACACATACACACACATGCAATGAAGCTCATGAATACCAGATGGTATTTTAAGCCTGTGTTTCTGATTTTATCATCTTGTTCGGCTCACTTAGTAAGATGAGAAACGATATATGAACTAGTGGACTAATATTATATTAGGAAAGATGATTGAATGATAGCAGGGGTGAACAGAATGCAGCAGAGGGTTTAAATGAGTGAGACTAACAGATTCTTAGGTTGTTCCTGATGATCAGATAAATGATGAGTTTAAAATCCAGTGAAGGAACGAAGAAATAAAAGAGGTCAAAGATTTTAAGTTTTTAGGAATAATTGTTGATTTACGTCTTAAATTGGACAAGCATGTAAAAAAATTGCTAAGACGGTCAAGGCTAATCTATAATAATAATAATAATGGATTGCATTTATATAGTGCTTTTCGTTACCCTCAAAGCGCTTTACAATACCACTCTCACATTCATACACTGGTGGAGGCAAGCTACAGTTGTAGCCACAGTTGCCCTGGGGCAGACTGACAGAAGCGAGGCTGCCATATCGTGCCATCGGCCCCTCTGGCCATCACCAGTAGGTAGGCAGTAGGTGAAGTGTCTTGCCCAAGGACACAACGACCGAGACTGTCCGAGCCGGGGGCTCGAACCGGCAACCTTCCAATTACAAGACGAACACTCAACTCTTGAGCCACGATCGCCCGATCTGAGTTGTTTTAAGTTAATTCGGCACTATATACCTGCTTCAGCGGCTCAGTTATTTATGCATTTGTCACGTTCCTGGGTCTTTGGACCCAGGGTTTTGAGTTCTAGTTCATTTTTGATGTTTATGGTATATGTTTAAGTTCTTTAGGTCAGCGAAGTTCATTTGGTTATTAGATTTCCCTTTTATTTTCTTCCCCTGTATTTAAGTTTCCCTCACCCTTTGTGTTTCATGCTGCGAGTCTTATGTTACCAAGTTTGTATTGTCATGTCTGCGTCTCATGTTTCCTGTTTTATTTTGAAGGTCTGTGTCCTATGTCAAATCTGTTCGATGGCATCATTTAGGGCTGCACAATTAAATGCTAGAAAATCGCGATCTCAATTCATACTTATGTGCGATCTCATTTCCAAATGACAACGATGTAAGAAAAGAAAAAAAAAAGGAAAAAAAAGATGACGATTGTACCGCATTTTGATCCGGGACATAATCTGCATGAAAACAAGCGCTCACTCCTCCTGCTCAACAAATGACAAGGGCGGAGCCTTATACCACGTGATACAGAAGCCAGCTGGCAGGGAAAAAACAACGGAGAGCACGTGAGAGAAACTGCCGGAGGGGAGAAAACACAATGAGTGCAGAGGAAAAGCTCGCTGATGCGGTGAGAATGACAACCCACTGTAACATTAATTCCAAGAAAAGGTTTTCGTTCCTCCATGTGGAAGTGTTTTGGTTTCAAAGAAAACGATGAGAGTCAAAAATATATCATTTGCAAGCTGTGTTTTGCCATAGTAGCAGCACCGCAAGCTAACACTACGAATTTGTATAACCACCTTAAACGTCACCATAAAGTGCAATATGACGAAGCTGTAAAGGCCAAGAAAGTGACAGGAGAAAATCACTCCCGGTCAACCACCCAAACATCAATAACGGGAACCTTATACAGCACTTCCCCATACCCGTCAAACTCCCCAGGCACAAAGAAAATATAGAGGCTATCACATATCACCTGGCTAAAGATATGGCTCCCATCAACACTGTGCAAAACGAAGGATTTAGGAAAATGATCAACACCCTAAACAAACACTACACAGTGCCGTCCTGCAACTATTTTTCAAATGTTGCACTACCTGCTCTATACACGCAGTGTCGGGCAAGGGTGGAGACGGAATTACAAGCAGTACAACATTTCACGGCAACGACAGACTTATGGTCCAGCCGAACTAAGAATTATTTTGTTAATATTTGTGGTTTACATTTTAAGAAACATAGCTATTACCTACCTCTCTCATCACCTTACACACGGAAAGAATACTGTTCAAAATGTTATTCTTAGAAGTATTTAAGGTTTTGTACGTAAGAGTAGACAAGTGAGATATTTAATGTTTTTATGTTCAGTCTCAACTGTTACAAAGTTGATGTGAAGTTAATAAGTGCAATAAATATTCA